>NC_138861.1:90496863-90806368 GCF_965194805.1 Balaenoptera borealis | reverse complement strand
CCTCTAACTAAATGAATAAAAGCTATAGTGGTCTTTAATGTTTACAAAATTCAAGGCCTTATAGAACATTTAGATGTGCTATTTGTTTCCTACACTAGACTTGTTAAATTCTCTTCCAATATCCCTTCACTCTTGACCTGTATAACTAATACTTACCCACAGGTCTCCTTTAACTTTCTAATATCCCAACACACAGAACCACAATTACCACCATCACCATCATTAGTGAAATCCTTCTATTATATTCTTCACGAAACTGTTTTTCTATGGTAAGACAGAAAACCACATGGTATAATTTTCCTTTATCAAACATAGAAATATATGCAACATCTACATATATTTAGATCTTTGCTATATATACCATGTTTTCTATAGATTTATCAGCAAATAAATATAATGAGAGTAGAGAATATATATATGAAAGGAAAAAGCATGTATAAAAACCTGAGGATTGCTCACACAGGAAGAAACAGACAATCTGAATAGCCTTACATCCTTTAAAAAACTGAATAAATTATCAATCACCCAAAACAGAAAGCACCAGCCACAGATGGGTTCACTGGTGAATTCTACCAAACATTTAAGGAAAAAATTATACCGATTCCCTACATATCTCTTTCAGAAGATAGATGTAGAGGGAATAATTCCTAACTCTTGAGGCCAGCATTACCCTAATACTAAAGGCAGACAAAGACATTAGAAGAAAACTACAAACCAATATATCTCATAAACATATATGAAAAATTCCTCTACAAAATATTAGCAAATCATGTCCAACAATATATAAAAAAATTATATATCAAGACCAAGTGAGATTTATCTCAGTGATGCAAGACTGGTTCAACATTTGAAAATCAATTAACGAAATCCATCACAGAAGAAGACTAGTGCAGTAAAATCACATGATGATATTGATAGATGCAGATAAAGCATTTGACAAAGTCCAACACCTATTCATGATAAAAAAAAAAAAACTCAGTAAACTAGGAAAAGAAGGGAACTTTCTCAACTTGATAAAGAATATCCATAAGAAACTTACAGCTAACATCATTGTTAATGGTGGAAAACTCGAAACTCTCTTACTAAACTTTATTCATAATTGTCAAAACTTGGAAGCAGCTGAGATGTCCTTTAGTAGGTGAGTGGAAAAATATACTACTTCCATACAGTAAAGTATTATTCAGCACTAAAAAGAAATGAGCTATTAAGCCATGAAAAAAACATGGAGGAAGCTTAAATGCATATTACTAAGTGAAAGAAATCAATCTGAAAATTCTACATACTATATGAGCCCAGCTATATGTCATTCTGAAAAAGGGGAAATTACTGAGACAGCAAAAAATCAGTGGTTGCCAGGGGTAAAGCGAAAGGAAGAGATGAATAGGAACAACACAGAGGCTTTTTCAGGGCAGTTAAACGGCTCTGTATGGTACTAGATGGATACTTATCATTTACATCTGTCCAAACCCACAGAATGCACAACACCAAGAATGAACCCTAATGTAAACTATGGACTTTAGATGATAATGATGTGTCAATGTAGGTTCATCAACTGTAACAAATACACCACTTTGCGTGTGTGGTCAGTAGTGAGGGAGGCTATGCATATGCTGTTGTGAGGGTTATATGGGAATTCCTTGTACTTTCTGCTCAATTTTTCTGAGAACTCAAGACTGCTCTAAAAAAGTAGTTTATTAATTAAAAGAAAACAAACAAACTTGACCACATCTTTTTGAGAACAACAAAAATAAAGCACTTTATTTAAAAAGAGCAGGATGGGAGTATGTCAGCAAGATGCTTTCTAATTTGCAAAATATGTAAATACAAAAAATAAAGGTAGACAATAATAGCTACTAAAGCAGATACCAAAACCAGGAGTTTAAGTGTATGTAAATACGATGAAGAAATTGATGATCAAATAAGATATATTAATAGAATTATAGAAATATAAGTGAATTAGGTAATTAATCTCCTAACAAACTGTTTATCCTTAAAATATTACTCAACCTTTGCAGCCTAAGAGGTAAAATAAAGAGATGAACTAAATAATCTCCAAACACCTCTCAAGATCTAAAATGATTAAATCTTAAACAGGTGTTCCTTAAAACCAACTAAGTTCCCAGGGCTGTGAAATATAGAAATATAAGACTCAAAGTGTAAGATCATATGGGAAGATAGTTGGCAGAATAAAGGTTCTAAAGAAAATAAAATATGTGAAAGGTAGGTTGAAAGAAAGACAGTGAAAGAGAGAAAGGCTTAGAAAAAAGATAAAAATAATACCCTTAGACAATGAGAAACAGAAAGGTAGATTGAGACAAGGCACAAAGAGAAAAGGGAAAGAAGAAAAATTAGAGAATAGTTCTGTTAAAGGTCAATTTAACCTTCACATCAAAGTTTAACTCAATTTCCTAGACACATTTTGAGCTTAGTAATGTCTTATTAGTTTTCTCTGACTGCAGCTAGAATCTAAATGTGATTCTTACGAGTGCTCAGCACAGAAAGGTGTGTAACTAGTTTAAAGGTCTTGAAGGTTTGCGGTCACATCCAGCCACCACTCACCCCAGCAATCTCATCAGATTTGGAGGACAAGCGCACCCCTAAATAAAGTCTAGTGTGTCTGGTACATTAGAATCCTTGATATGCCATGAAGAAGCCTCTCATTTGTAAGACTTCCCCCTTCATTCACAGCTCAGCGGGATACAAATTTCTGGAGTAGAAACTGTGACTTACCAGAGGACATCTTAGCCTAGAAATGGCAAGTCCAAGTCGTGACGCAGCTGCCTATTAGCCATTAATGTAGGTTTACTTTATCAGTCATCTCAGTTTTTCAGGAGCTAGCAGCTATGTCCATTCCACTCAGTATTAAAATAATCCTGCCCAGGAAAGATAAAAAATTAACATTAATTCAGTATTTTGTCTCTCTCAGGCACTTGTAACACATTTCACATGGATTAGCACATTTCATTCCCCTAAGAATTCAATAACATGTATTCTATTCCTATTCCCAGTTTACCAAAGAGGTTAAGTGATGATTTTATGAATGAGGCCTTGAGACACAGGTGGTTTAAAGAATAATATACCCAATGTCACAATACCAGTAGTAATCATGCTGTCAGGATTTCACTAAGGCAGTTCAACTTCTTAGATTCTTTAGTTATCTGCAATTCTATACTTTATCCCCACATATTGTATTTCAAGAAAAAAAAGATTACTGTTTTTCTTCTTTCAAAATGTTGTTCAATCATTCTCCTAATCCTGTTGTCTTAAAATGTAGAGGTTTTTCCCAAAGACATATTCAAAAGATAAAAATCTGTCCTCCTACGGTTAAAGTCAGTTTATGATATCAAATGACTTGTGTAAATGAAATGGAGCTACCGAGAATGAGGTTAATACCTGGGTCATCTGTCCCAGAATATATACATGGTATGACAGTTATCCAATTTGAGTCCTTTCTTGGTAGCATCATTTTCACGAGACAACACTTTTAGTAATGAATAGCTACATGCATGGTTGTACCAGAAACTTGTAAAGTCACTAATATCTGAAATCAAACCTTTCGAACTTTATTCCTTCAGCTGAAGTCTACGTTCTTAATAACAAATTCTGAAAAGAGCAGCATGTAGAAATGAAGTAGTCATGCATGCCTACATGTGAATGAATTTCTTCAGATCCTCTGCCGATAGCAGGTTTTGAAGGTGGGATGAGCAGAGTAAGCTTTGGTGATAGGCACTGAGAGAGATGGCTGAACATGTATCATTAATGTGATAAGTCTATGAGCATGGAGACTGGCGACCCCACCGACACACATTTCCTGCATTCCAGTTTTGCTGGTGGCCTGCCCTGCCCTTTCTGCTTTCTCATCCCTACCGGAGATGACAAGTTCAATGGAAATTGAGGTGTTTCAGAAAAATTCTAAAATAAACCTCAAATACTTGTTTAGAGAATTCAAGTGATTTAAGTAAGATGTGACAATGGATGAAAACCTAACTGTTAAAAGTGGTCTCATTCCCCTATAAAAACTATTTGAAAGAGAGTACTTTTATCTCAGGAAGCTACATTCTCAAATTTGAGTTCTTAAATCAGGGTTGTCGAAACCTGGTTAACCAGTTCAGTTTCAGATGAGAGATTATATGATACAGATATAACCCAATTAAGTTTCAATATAAATACCTTCAGTTGTACTAATCATTGTTTTAGAATCTTTGGTAGTTCCTTATATATATGTAACGATATTAGTGAAGGGTTTCATTTTTGCTCTATTTTCTTAAGCTGACTAAAAAATTATTCTTTCCATTTAATCTACATTTCATATTTTAGCCTACAATTTAAGGCTACATTCTGGTCACAGTACAAGCGTATTTAGTAATTTTGATAATTTGTCAGTTCTGAACATATTGCTTAGCATATGTTTTTTCTATAGGAACTCAACCAGGGACTCAGGAAAACTGTCTCAAAATTGTCTCTCCTGAAAAGCTATGCAATTTGTAGCAAATGCTCTATCGATTTCATAACTTGTAAAAAGTGAAATGAGCACTGACTTGATGGTGACAAGATGAAAGATAATGGAAAAACCTCACTATTGTGTCATTCCTTTCATCATATGCAAATGTAATTATTATATTCACTATGAATTCTTGATCTTCATATTATCTTTTTATCTTCAGTACAAGTCTTATCTGAGAACTGACAGGTGCTAGTACCTGTGGACTTTTGCAGTGACCCTTAAGTGGTCTTAGCAGCTGCTGAATGCTTACACATAATGAAGGTAAATTTGGATAATTGAATCAACACCATTCTTAAAATTGGTTTAAAAAGAAACTCTGCTTGTAATGCCAAGAAATAGTATTTGCTCTAGAAGAAGTAAAATTAGATACTGAGATATCCATTCAGGTGACAAATCTTATTTGATTTCCTACTATGTGTCAAGCAGTGTGCCAAACAGTAGGGACAAGTGTGAGACAAAGTTCTCTGAACTCAGCAGTTGTAGTCTCACTGAAGGAAACAGATATTAAATTAAAAATATATATATATGAACATAAACATCTTGGTGTTCTCATTATTTCCTTATTTCTGCATTTCTCCTATGTGCTGCATAATTTTTTAAGGGATGCTCTTTTTGGCTCAGTAATGGCAGCTTTTAATTTCTTCTAAATTGTGTTTTGTTTGTGTTGAGAATAAAATGCAGAGCCTATTTTTCTTATTGACTACCAACAAATTATTGAAAAGAAGTTCTATACTCTTTGTCATTTTTTTCCTGAACCTTGCATTTTATTGACATAAACTGATTCAATTTATTTTTTATACAAAAATAAAAATTTTGATGTATAATCGAATGTAATAATACATGCTTTAAGCATAAAAGTCCAATGAGTATTGCCAAATATACACCACTACCACAATCAAAATACAGAATACTTGTGTCAACCCAAAACTTGTAGGTCCTTTTGTAGTAAGTCTTCAGACCACCCAGGTATCCACTGATGTGTCTTTTTGTCACTGTAGATTAGTTTTGTCTTTCCTATAATTACATACAAATATAATCATCCAGGGAGTACTTATTTGTGATTGGCATTTTTCACTCAGCATATTTTTGAGATTCATCCATGTTGCTATGTGAATCAGTAGTTCATTCCTAATCATTTTTGGGCAGTCAACCAAGTTTGGATACAATACAATCTGTTTATTCTTCTACCTACTGATGCACATTTGGGAGGTTTCCAGTTTCTGTCTATTATAAACAATGTTGTCATAAACATTTTTGTACAAGTTTTTGTATGGACATATTTTTGAGTATATAAATAAGAGTAGAATTGGTGGATTGCATGCTAAGTGCATATAAGTAAGAAACTGGCTGTATTCCCACCAACGACTAATGAAAATGTCAACACTAGGTATTTTCAGTCTTTTAATTTTAAACATTCTAGTGGGTATATAGTCATATCTCATAGTGGTTTCAATTTGCATTTTACTAATTTCTAATGTTCTTCTGAATGTCTTTTCAGTTGCTTTGGGGCCATTAATATATTTCACTTTGTGAAGTATCTCTTCAACTATTTTGCCTATTTTTAATCAAAATGGTTCTCCTTTTATTACTGAGTTGAAAGATATACATATATTTTTAAAAACTATATAAGGTTTGTAACAAATTTCAAATAGGGTAGACAAATATTATATATATATATAAAATATTTTTATATATATAAAAATATATATATATATAATATTTTTTTATAACTGGGAAGCATACATACCTATCTATCCTCCATCTATCCATCTATATATATCTAGATTGCATTTTGTACAAGTCTGTATGAACATATTTTTGTGTTTTCTTGGGTAAACAACTAAGGGTAGAATTGATGGATTTTATGTTAAGTATAGATAGATAGATAGATAGGTCTGTTTTCTAGTTAGGAAATATTTATCTACTTCAAGGTCACAAACTTCATATGTTTTTAAAAGAACCTCCTTAGCTTTAGCACACATACTTTGGTCTAAGATCCATTTAAATTGAACTTTGTTTACGGTGGGGGGGTGTCAGGTAAGGGTAGAGGTTCATTTTTGTTTTTCCATATGGATACATAGTTGTTCCAGCACCTTTGTATCATTGTTGATGATCAATGGAGCACATATGTGTAGATCTATTTCTGGACTCTCTACTTTGTTTCATATGTTTATTTTTATGTCAATACCACACTGTTTTGATTAAGGTAGCAAATAACTCTTCAAGTCACATAGTGTGAGTCAAGTGGGTTTTCCAACTTTCTTCTTTTTCAAAACTGTTTTGCATAATCTAGTTACTTTTCATTTTCATATAAATTTTGTGATCCTCCTATCAATTTCAATCCATATGCATATATTTTGATTAGAATTACACTGATGTGATAGATCAATTTTAGAAGAACTGACATCTTAATAATGTTAAGTCTTTCAAACACGAACAAAATATATATCTCTAATTATTTGTCTCCTTTAGTATCTCTCAACAAAGTTTTGCAGTTTTTAACATAGAGGTCTTACATATATTTTATTAATATATACTTAGTTTTGTATATTATTGTGTGATAGTTTTATTTGTCAACTTGGTGAGTCTTTACTAACCAGTTATTCAATCAAACACTAACATAGGTGTTACAGTGAAGGTATTTTGTAGATGTGATTAACATCTATAACCAGTTGACTTTATAAAGGAAATTATCCGGGATAATCTGGGTGAACATGATCCAATCAGTTGAAAGGCCTTAAAAACAACCAACTGTTTCTTTGTGAGCTGCGACATAAGCTCCTGCCCAAGAATTTCCCGTGTGCCCTTCCTGACAGGATGTCCTGTGAATTTTGGACTTGCTTAGCCAGCCCCCCAATCAATAAGTCAATTCTCTCGCTGTCTCTGTCTTAGTCTCTCTCTTCTGGTTCTATTTCTCTTACAGAACTGTGACTGAAGCATATTGAAACCCTATTTTAAATTTATTCATGTTACTTATTAAATCTGTGAGCTCTTCCTATATTTTCTTTAGGATATACTATATACCTTATACATATATGATGATATACCCTTCAAATACAGATAGTTTTTGTCAATTTTTTCTATTTTCACACATTCTATACTTTTTTCCCCATATTAAATATTCTAGGATCTCGAGTGAGTCTTACCAAAAGATTGGCATTGGAATCTCCATACCTGTTTAAGAATTGGTAACATCCAGGGAAACATTTGGTCAGCTGTTTTTACCAATCCTGTTACTCAGCCTGAAACTACTCCCTCAATTCCACTTCTTTGGCATGTAGTCAAGTGCCAAATGGGCGACCATTTATGCCCAGTTGAGCATAAAATTTTGTCAGCTTTTTCCATAATGATTCTTATGATTCCCTCAAATCCCGTTAATTAGCATGTGAGGCCCTTCTCTTTCCTCTTCCAGAAAGCCATGCCTCTGCCAGTATCCCATCCTCATCACCAAAAACTGTCAAGAACTATGAATGGTTTGAGATCTTACTCCACTTCCCTGCCACCAAGTTAGCCTGTCCTAGTTTCATGGGAGACATCTGGGTCAAAGGACTTTGTTACTCACAATAAAAGCAGCAATAAAAGTACCAGATTTTTGTTGTGCTGGTTCTGGTAAAGAAAAAAATTATTCATTCAATGACATTTATTAAAGAACGGTAAGGCAGACTTTATTCAAGACCATCATGGTAAGTATAGGGACTGATGCAATAGGGTTCTGCAATGGAGCAAGCTTGGGCTCAACTCCAAATACAACAAAGAAAAGTGGAAATTTGTAGTTAAGAAGTGGGGAGTCAGAGAGGGGCAGTCATTGGATGGAAAATTACAGAGAAGAAACATCAGAGATAAGGGAGGATTCTGGCTAAACTGATCTAACAGGATTCTTGCTAAAGGCAGACCAGGGTGATCAGACACCACCTATTCAGAACAAAAGGCAGACAGTGCTTTTGTTTGTAAGTTATGCAAACATGTGAGAGACCCATGGAGAACTGTCTCAATATAAAATTGTATGAATATTAATAATGCAAAATTTAAAATCTGAATTAGGTATAATAGAGTCTATCTGTTAGACATTATACCTAAACTAACATTAGGATAATAATAACAGTCATTCAAAAAAATGTGTTGGTTAATTACCATTGCTACAAATGCGTCAGGTTGAAATTTATATTTGGGAAAAAAAATCAGTATTGTCTTTAGATTCATACAAGAGGACTAGGTCTATTTGAGGTCCTCACATGTCACAAACACAGCTATAAATAAAAATATTAAAGAACATATTATTGAATTTTTTTACTTGGAATCTCTAATACAGAAAACACCTGTAACTTTACACAGCCACTCTCATCATTAATATTCATTAGGCCTTCGTGAAATGACTCTCCATAGCTCTTATGCTGTATCCTCAAGTGAAAAGGTGACTGTTCCAATCTATGAAGGTGTCTGGATTATCTTGCTGTTAATCTGGAAGATGTGGTACAGAGGCCAACCAGTGGGTGGGGGATTGGATATGTTGAAATGAGGCTTGTTGAGTTTTGATAATGCCTCACATTGCCTTCAGATAATCATTGCATGCACCTTCAATGCTGAAATAAACAGCAACAGCCCAGCTTGCAAGCTAACTAAATATAGTATCAGGCATCGCTATGGAGGGAAGACTTGATGAAAATATGCGCTCTTACCTAGCTGCCTTACGAATTTTCATCTGTACCCTTCTCACTCTAATCTCCAAGGAATTTTAGATTTTAAATGAAACTGCTGCTTCTAAGGTTTAAAGGTAAAAACCAAACCTGAGGAGTTTCTCAGTAGAGTGGCAACAAAACTTCAGTATTGTGCGTGTGATGCCTATGCCTCTCTGCTTTCCGCATCTTTAAATTCACCAGGACAGACAGAGACTGGAGCATGGGCTTCAGAATATGTCCCATGTATACAATAGCTGATTTCTCCAAGGGCAATATGAGCTCACACCAAAATAACTAGACACCAGAAAAAAATCCTCTGAAGAAAGATAACAAATGTAATATGTATTCCATCTGAAGCACAAGTATTGAAACCAATAGACTCAAAATTACAATAAGTAAAATCAGTACACTTAAGCAAAAAAAAAAAAAAAATTTAGCAAAATAAAATAAAGGTGAGAAATGTAAAAGGAAACCAAATAGAGATGTTCTGCTTAGATTACATAGTATTAAAACTTGGTATTTTGTAGTGGTTTAAATGGACATTTCAATAAACCCATCTTAAGAGAAAGAAAACATAAGACAATCTTATGTGGAATTCAGTATCACTAATATTCTATATGTCATCCTCACAGTTTATCATAAACTACCATATATAGAAAAAATGATAGATAGATACAGATAAATAGATGGAGATAGATATATATGAAACATTGTAGAATGGGTACAACTGGAAAAATAAATGAGTGATTTTAAAGATTAGATCATGGAACTTTCTGAGAATAATAGCAGAAAAGGATAAAGTGATAGAAAATACAGAAAATACATATTGAGGAGACATGTACTTATGCCCAGATGATGCAATAAAAGAAAATTATTTTTAAAAGTGAGATAAAATATTTGAAATATTAATAAACAGAACCTTCCGGGAATGAAAGAAAGATGAAAATTTTCAAATTAAAGTGACTCATAATGTACAAAACGTGATAAAATTTATAATGTCAAAGAAAAATAAATAGAAGATCCTTTTTAAAGGAACAAAATCATATTTATCTTAAACGTCTTAACAGCATATCTAGATATAATAAGATGATGTGTTAATATTTATAAATCACTGAAGGAAATAACTTTGAGTATAGAATGTTGTATCCAGCAAGTGTTTCATTTGTTTATAAAAGTACAAAATATTATCATGCATAATTATCCTCAAAATAGTTTTTAGGAAATAATTGGCCTTGACACAAATAAAACAAATTGAGATTCTTCTATAGCCATGGAAAGCAAGGATGATCAAATATCTTATTAAATCTTATTCCTATCTAAAATGAATAATTAAAAAAATGGCTAAAACCAAAAATACAGAAAGATAAATAATAAATATAGTAAGTAATACAACAGAATGATGTAGACAGTATATACTAAATGGGGGAGGGATAAACTAAAGTAACATGAAAGAATTCTAACAGTATTTCTTCTCCCTTTACTACTTCTATTTTATTAGGTAAAGACTTTGTTTTGTTTTATATATTTCTTTTTTTTTTTCACACACACACACTGTATTTTATTTTTACAAGAGATAAATAGACTGACACCAAGCATTGTACATGGATGACCACAACAAAAGCAACAATGATTGCAATTACCAAACATGAAACACACTCATACTATGTCATAATATTGACATTCAGTCCAGTAATCCTCCACTGTAACAGCTCCTTTATATATTTCTTAATGGGAAAGTATTAAAACACATTAGTACCTTAATACACAACTGTTTTTATAATTTCCTACTGATTTCTACTGGAGGGAAAAAAGAAACCTAGTGCTCTTTCTACTCTTCCTTCCATAGACAAGCCAAGATGCAGAACTCCAGGAATACTTCTTCTGTAGCTATTCTCTTTCCTGCAGCCATTCTCAAACTGTATGCCATCTTCACAAGTACCTGGAGAAATGGTCACCTGCCCACAGATAAGTTTCATACTATGGAGGCAGAGCTTGAATCTGGATTCAGAAGACCTCCTACCAAGTGCTTTCTGGCCACTTCTTGACTGCCTGATTTAGGTACAATTTTTCAATTCCTTGACCCTAGATATATTTATCTGTAAGATAGCAGTAAAAATAACTTTCCAGCATGTCTTTCAGAGTTCTTATAATAATATATGATTTTAGTTACTCTATAAACTGAAAAGACAGATGAAGATATGTTACTAGTCAAAGATATATGTCCCAAAAACTGAACTCACAAGCATATATGAGGAGAGTGGGCAGAAACTCCCAGAAATTTGGTTCACTCTCACGTGATTCCCTCCAGCCACCTGAGAACTTGCAGTGTGTTTCACTGGCATAGTTTCACCTGTTGTTGGAGCCCATCGGGCTGGCCAGTCCCCTGCCTCTCCACCAGTGTGTGACACATTCCTTCTGCATCTACCTCCGTGAAATCATCCCTCTGTGATGAGGACGAGGCTGTGGTCCACACAGAGTGCAGCACCAAGAGGGAAATAACAGATGCCAGAGGGCAACCTACATGCAGAATCGGGGCCAAATCCAAAGCTGAACCCCAAGAGCTGTGCAAACAAAGAAAAGAAAGGGAAATTTCTCCGTGCAGCTTCAGGAGCTGTGGATTAAATCCCAACAATCAACTCGAGGTACCCTGCATCTGTGGAATACCTGAATAGACAAAAAAATCATCCCAAAATTGAGGCAGTGAACTTTGGGAGCAACTGTAGACTTGGGGTTTGCTGTATGCCACTGACTAGTTTCTGATTTCTATATTTATCTTAGTTTAGTATTTAGTGCTTGTTATCATTGGTGGATTTGTTTATTGGTTTGGTTACTTTCTTCTTTTATTACTTTTTAAAATTTTGCTAATTTTTTTTTATTTCTTATTTTAACAACCATTTTTATTTATTTATTTTTCTTTCTTTCTTTTTTTCTCCCTTTTCTTCTGAGCTGTGTGGCTGACAGGGTCTTGGTGCTCCGGCCGGGTGTCAGGCCTGAGCCTCTGAGGTGGGAGAGCCAAGTTCAGGACATGGACCACCAGAGACCTCCCAGCCCCACATAATATCAATCGGTGAGAGCTCTCCCAGAGATCTCTGATTCAACGCTAAGACCCAGCTCCACTCAACAACCAGCAAGTTTAAGTGCTGGACACCCTATGCCAAGTAATTAGCAAGACAGGAACACTACCCCACCCATTAGCAGAGAGGCTGCCTAAAATCATAATAAGTTCAGAGATACCCCAAAACACACCACCGGATGCAGTCCTGCCCACCAGAAAGACAAGTTCCAGCCCCACCCACCAGAACATAGGCACCAGTCCCCTCCACCAGGAAACCTACAGAACCCACTGAACCAACCTTACCCACTGGGGGCAGACATCAAAAACAACAGGAACTACGAACCTGCAGCCTGTGAAAAGGAGACCCCAAACACAGTAAGTTAAGCAAAATGAGAAGACAGAGAAATATGCAGCAGATGAAGGAGCAAGGTAAAAACCGACCAGACCTAACAAATGAAGAGGAAATAGGCAGTCTACCTGAAAAAGAATTCAGAGTAATGATAGCAAAGATGATCCAAAATCTTGGAAATAGAATGGAGAAAATACAAGAAACGTTTAACAAGGACCTAGAAGAACTAAAGAACAAACAAACAATGATGAACAACACAATAAATGAAATTAAAAATTCTCTAGATGAAATCAATAGCAGAATAACTGAGGCAGAAGAACGGATAAGTGACCTGCAATATAAAAAAGTGGAAATAACTACTGCAGGGCAGAATAAAGAAAAAGGAATGAAAAAAATTGAGAACTGTCTCAGAGACCTCTGGAGCAACATTAAACGCACCAACATTCAAATTATAGGGGTCCCAGAAGAGGAAGAGAAAAAGAGGGAGGAAAAAGAAAGGGAGTGAGAAAATATTAGAAGAGATTATAGTTGAAAACTTCCCTAATATGGGAAAGGAAATAGTCAATCAAGTCCAGGAAGCACAGAGAGTCCCATACAGGATAAATCCAAGGAGAAACATGCCAACACACATATTAATCAAACTATCAAAAATTAAATACAAAGAAAAAATATTAAAAGCAGCAAGGGAAAAGCAACAAATAACATACAAGGGAATCCCCATAAGGTTAACAGCTGATCTTTCAGCAGAAACTCTGCAAACCAGAAGGGAGTGGCAGGACATATTTAAAGTGATGTAAGGGAGAAAGCTACAACCAAGATTACTCTACCCAGCAAGGATGTCATTCAGATTTGACAGAGAAATTAAAACCTTTACAGACAAGCAAAAGCTAAGAGAATTCAGCACCACCTAACCAGCTTTTCAACAAATGCTAAAGGAACTTCTCTAGGCAGGAAACACAAGAGAAGGAAATGACCTACAAAAACAAACCCAAAACAGTTAAGAAAATAGTAATAGGAACAAACATATATCAGTAATTACCTTAAATGTGAAGGGATTAAATGGTCCCACCAAAAGACATAGACTGGCTGAATGGATACAAAAACAGCACCCATATATATGGTGTCTACAAGAGACCCACTACAGACCTAGGGACACATGCAGACTGAAAGTGAGGGGATGGAAAAAGATATTCCATGCAAATGGAAATCAAAAGAAAGCTGGAGTAGCAATTCTCATATCAGACAAAATAGACTTTAAAATAAAGACTATTACAAGAGACAAAGAAGGACACTACATAATGATCAAGGGATCAATCCAAGAAGAAGATATAACAATTGTAAATATTTATGCACCCAACATAGGAGCACCTCAATACATAAGGCAAATGCTAACAGCCATAAAAAGGGAAATCGAATGTAACACAATCACAGTAGGGGACATTAACACCCCACTTTCACCAATGGACAGATCATCCAAAATGAAGAAGGGATGGCGGGAAGGAGATGCAAGAGGGATGGAATATGGGGATATATGTATACGTATAGCTGATTCACTTTGTTATACAGCAAAAACCAATACAACATTGCAAAGCAATCACACTCCAATAAAGATGTTAAAAAAAGAGATATATTTCCTAATAATATTATCAGGTCCAATAGCGCAACATGCATTAAAGACAATTTCTTTTATATATTGCATTTATCTTCCTAAGTGACTTAGCACTAATTATTTAATTTTTTTTTAACTCCAAAAATGTCATTCCTGGAAATATCCATTCCCCTAAAGAACCTGAGATCAGTTCTAGATTCTTTAGGAAATTGTCACTATTTAAATTTAGGTTTATTTTTTAATTACCCCATGAAAAAATACACACCCTTGGGGCAAATTTAGAAAGACTATGTATAGACAGATATTTAGGGAAGAAAAGAAAAAGAAAGAAAAGGAAAGAAAGAAAGGCAGGTGATTATTATTGATATTCATTAAGATTGTTCATCTATGTATGAACTGATAGGCCAGAGATATAAGATCAACAAAGTTCAGAAACATTCTAAATTGCCCCACAAACCACTAGGCTCAGAACAGAAAGTCTTGAGTGCCTCATCTGGCAGCCATTTGCCTAGGTTATGGTTTTTATGCTGTTAATAACCCTTAATTCCTTCTGAGTCGTGTCCTCATAAACACACTATGTAAATAATTAACTGAATGTTTCACCACTGTTAATCTATACAACCTATTAGCATTCACTGATTCTGAAAAAATTACATTTTTTCCCTCTTGCAAATGAACCACTGTATTTTTCTATTTACGTCATTGAGTCTCTGATGTTTATTCATTCTCAGCTGACTAGCTTTGAATAAACACTGCAACAATTGCAAAGTATCCCCATCTTATTTCACCTTGAGGAAACAAAGTCACATATGAAACAATTTATCAATATTGATCTTACTAAGTTTGAAATTAAGCCATAATTTACAAATCCATTACTGTTCTTTACCTCCCATCCCTCCACCACTCCTTTCTGAGGAAGATATATGATGTGATACCACATAAAGAAAAGGTAGATGTATCTGTGCTTATATTTCAGAAACACATACAAAATTTCAGATACAGTGATTATGCACCTGTGGAATCTGATGGATGAGTTAATTAATTAATTAACACCAATTCTTGAAGGTAACCTGGTTTCACCTTAAAACCAGTAGAGTACCAATATTTGCCGAGTTTTGGCTAGTTGTTAACTTTGTTTTTGTTTTTTTTTCTCTGAGAAAACATAATTAAAACTGAATGAGGCATAAAGGACAATTAAAAATCAAATTATATAGCTAAGGTTCATATCATTCTATAACGCAGGAAGAAGTTAATTGAATGCTTAGTAACTACTTACTACTGTTATTTTAAAATGATTCATTGATTTACTCTTTCACTTAACATTTACTACGTGCATATTATATGACAGTCATTGTCCTGGGTTCTAAGAGGTCAAACAATAAGTAAAGGCAAAAAACTCTCTGCCGCCCGCAAAAAAAATCTCTTTGAACTCAATAAACTTGATGTATATAATTATATTAATTGTATATATAGATATATACATATATGTAATATAACAAATTATGTCTGTATATATATACATATATACATGTGTATATATAATATTCAATGTGTACATATATACGAATACATATATGCATGTTCTGACACTTAAAATATATTAAAATTTTTAAATAAAGATTTATAAATGATGCAATGAAAAATTTGAAAGAGTATATGAGTGGTCTAGAATGATCTTTAGAAAGGAGAAACAGAAAGGTATTGAATTGAAACTTAAATAATGAATAAGAAGCACTGCTACTCATGCACCCAAGCAACTAATGGAGTAGGAACTTTCTGATAGAGAAAACAACAAATGCATTGGCATGAAGAGTTCAGCATGAATGTGTAATAAATTGTGGCCAATGTGGCAAGGGCTAGAAAACAAAGGAATCTTTTTATTTTGCAAGGGAATTGAGATTTTACTCTTTAAGTATTTGTAAAATAATGAAGATTATTGACTGGGGATAGTTTTACCAGCATTAGCTTTCCCTGTAGAGAGTGATAATTTTGGAGGCATTATAAAGGATAAATTGGAAAGAGGAAAAGTGATTTCCAACTAAGAAGGATGTGATTTGGAATAGATGAAGTGATAAATAATAAATTTTAAACAGACTAATAGCATTTGAAAAGAAAAAAGATGAATGATAGTAACATTATTATAAGATCCTTAGGAAATGAGATTTTTATAGGGAGTGAACGAAGAGACAGAGAGAAATCTAGGATAATACCAGTTTTTTGACATGAGTTCCTAAAGAAAAATTAGAATGACTCCACTGTCCAAAAGGTATTGAGTGTAGGATGGATGCTTCCGTCAGGAAAAGAACTAGGGAATTGTCAACTTTGCAAATTTAGAGAAGCTATTAAAGTTCTTGTGAAATATCCATTTGAACGCCCAGATGGATGTGTGGATCCAGCATTTAGTAGGGATCTTGGCTAGAGATACAAATCCGGAAGTCATCAGCATTGCTAAACTAATTCTCTTGAGTAGTGAAAGCAAGTTAATAATTCCTAAAATATTGCTATAAGAATTCTGAGAGTAGAAAGACTTCATTTTAATAATATTTCAAAGGAATAGGGAATGGTTTCCACCAATCATTTTTTATGGTGATAATAGTTGTGCCATGAAATACTAAGCTTGTTGCATATAGTTTCTTTGTTTTAGAATAAAACATATAAACTATACCAGTTTTCTTGAGAATTTATAGTGCACGTCATTTTTTCCTTTGTTTCAAACTTCAGCTACACTTATATATATAGATTCTTTTCTCTAGAATAATTTTATGTATTTATTAAACTTTTACATTTCCATACAATACAATAATAATTAGAAGTCATAATACAATATTTTAAAAGAAAAAATTGTGTAATTTGAAATTTTTAAATCATATAAAAGATATATCATAGTATAAAGAGGTTACTGGAGATACTGTTACCAGGTCAATTTATTTAGTCTGTTTGTGGATAACTAACTAGTACTTCATGCTGACCCAAGAGAAGACAAAAGTGGATTTGCCCTATTCACTTCCTAGTTAGAATTTTTACATAGTCTATGAAAAACTTTTAGACAATCAATCTAAGAATCAGGAAAAATGAATTTTGCCCTCAATTATGAGATAGTGCATGGCAGTGAAAAAAAAATCAAAGACAGAACTTCTCTATGAGAATATTAAGCTACATGATGCAAAGATCTACTCATGTGTGGAAGATGGCCACTCATCTATGCAGGCTTTAGCAGTAAGTTTAAATGAATATGTTTCATGAGATATTTGAATCCAATAAAGATAGAAAACTTTATGGAGAAATTACTCTCCTCCTTATGTCAGTTTTCTTGCATCATTAAATTCAAGACAATACACCCAGTTACTCAAGCCAGAAATCTGAGTATCATCCTTGCCCCTTCATCTCCTTCACTTCCTACATCTAATCACCAAGACTGGTAGATTTACATGTCAATGTCTATCCTTACTGCTGCTACTTTATATTAGGCGACAATTCTTTCTTGCCTGGACTAGTGCAACAGCTTTTTGCAGACTTATCTTTCACCAATTCATACTCCACCCTGTAGAAATGTTATATTTTTAAATTTACAGACATAATTATGTCTCTTTTCTGTCTAAGACCCTCAAATAATTTCCTATCACAGTCAGAATAATGTCCAAACTCCTGATAACTATCTTTAGGTGTTTCCTTATGATATAACTCTTGTATAATTGCTCAACACTTTGTGCCTTATGATCCAACCATTATGGGCCTTCACATATGGGTATGTCCTTACTTGCCTTATTTCCTCACTTTTGTCCCCCTACCACTTTTACCTTGTTAATCACTGAGATATCTCCCTTAGGGACCTTCTCTAAATTCCCAAACCCTACCAAAGTGCCTTCCTAGAAGTTCCATGGTACCTGTGTTTCTGATCGATATACTTATCATACTGTGCTACAAGACTGATCACTTGCTTATCTCCGTATTAGAATGTCAACAACTTCAGGAGAGAGAACATGTCTGATTTCTACTTCCTAATTACTCCCAGTCTATGGCCCAATTGCTGCTTAAATGAGGTAGGAAGTGTTTCAAACTCATTTTTATGTAATTAATCAGCCATACGACAATGATAAAAATGAGATTAGTGGAGTCTAACAAGTAATGATTATTCAGGTATCTTTTGTACTATATGAAATAATTTGTTAGCCTAAAAGTTAGTTTAGTTCAGAGAGTAGAACACAGCTACAGAAAATGTGAAAATGAATTTCAGTAGCTTGTTTATAAATGCTTTACTTTATATACTTTCAGAAACTTAATTTTCAAAAAATATTAAATAATATATGAAAACAGAATATAAAATGTATTATATTTTAAAATGTACCTGTAGTAAACATTTGTCTTTTTTTTCCTACTCCCCCTTCTGAACTCTCAGTGTTTTGCAAACACATTATAGCATTTTTTCTTAGTGCACCATCTTCTTATCATCATGTGGTATCTCCCTCTAGCAGAATATCCTGGACTTCCATATAGGATGGTAGCTGGGTTCCATGGGAACAGAAGCAGAGGTATCATAACTCTTAAGGTCTAGGAATGGAATTTGCACAGCTTCACTTCTTTTGCAATCTGTAGGTCAAAGCAAGTCATGAGGCCAGTCTATATTCAAGTGGAGAGAAAATGGACTCCACTTCTTGATGCAAAGAGGAGCATCTAGGTATAGGGAGAGGAGAAACTGTCGCTAGCTATCTTTGGAGACTATCTTCCCTGGTACCTGATAAATTATTCATCTACATATGTGTTTTGTGTGTGTGTGTATAAAACAAGATTGAGCATAATCATACACTAGGCATTGATCTGGGTATCTGAGATGTAGATATGAAAATATTAAACATTTATCTTAACCTCATGAGCTAATAATCCAGTGGATGAGACAGTTGATAATCAAGAAGAAATTTAAAAATACAAATAAATATAAAGGGGGTATAATTATGGAAGACAAAACAGAGGACTTGCACTAGAAAAATTGATCAAGAAAAACCTTTAGGGAGGTATAATATTTGTGAAGCAATCTGTTTAAGGTAATGAAAAGCTCTCATTTTTGCAATGTGATGGGTTGAAATGTATTGGGTTTGTAGTCAACAGAACCTCAGGAAAAAGGGAGGAACTGATCTGGGCTTGATTATCTGGCTTAGTTGGTGCTGAAGGCAATAGGAAACCAATTAGTATTAAAAGGTACTGCTATCCCATGGCATATAGTTATGAAACAGCAAAATAAATTATTGCTAATGGGCACCTAGAATGAAGTGTCCATTAATGGCAAAACTCTGGGGAATAAGCATCTGTTATCATAGAGAACAAAGGGTACCAGGGATTCAAGGACTATGGGTCAGAGTGGCTACTTCTAAAAGATAAACACAGCTTTGAAAATATTGTGGTCTGAAGTTTTGAGACATTTTATATCTGTGTTAAAATCGTCTATCCCTTGCAGCTACAGGGCTGATTAACCAAATCCCAAATGCATCATTTGTTCCCACTGATGGATGGATATCATCAGTTGAACTCAGTCTTAACCTTAATGTAACAGGACATAACACTGTGAAAGACTGGGAAATAGTCTTAAAATCAGAATCACTATTTGAGGGATTCTGAAGACTTTGCATAGCCACACTCTAACTTATCCTCTTATCCCTTAAAAGTAGTCTTTTAGGAGCTTTCCTGGTGGTGCAGTGGTTGAGAATCTGCCTGCTAATGCAGGGGACATGGGTTCGAGCCCTGGTCTGGGAAGATCCCACATGCCACGGAGCAACTGGGCCCGTGAGCCACAACTACTGAGCCTGCGCGTCTGGAGCCTGTGCTCCACAACAGGAGAGGCCGTGATAGTGAGAGGCCCGCGCACTGAGATGAAGAGTGGCCCCCGCTTGCCACAACTAGAGAAAGTCCTTGCACAGAAACGAAAACCCAACACAGCCAAAAATAAATAAATAAATTAATTTAAAAAAAAGTAGTCTTTTATTATCTAGTTGATCAGGCTGTTTCTGCCTTTTTAGAAAATTCTTTAAAATCTTTGCTTAAGGATCCACCCAAGAGACTGATTTAATTGGTTTAGGGTGTGGCCTTGTCATCAATAATTTTTACAAGCTCCCTAGGTAATTATAATGTGCAGCCAAGGTTGGGATTCACTGACTCAGAGAGAGTTTTGTTTGTTGTTGTTGTTTTCCTTAATGAGCAAATTGGAACAGCTGCGAGTGGTTTTAATTGTTTGCTTGGTTGTTGACTTAAACGTAGATTCAACTATGGAACCAAATAAATTAAGTTGAGGTGCTAAACATTTTTTGATATTAGTAAAGGAAAGACTCCAAAGTGTATAGGAGTGAAAATGCTGCAGTGACTTTAACACTTATGACATGTCCAACCATTTCTCAAATAAATAACTTTTTGCATGCATTTCCTCCTTATAAAATGGGTTTTTTTTTTTAACATCTTTATTGGAGTATAATTGCTTTACGATGTTGTGTTAGTTTCTGCTGTATAACAAAGTGAATCAGCTATATGTATACATATATCCCCTCCCTCTTGTGTCTCCCTCCCACCCTCCCTATCCCACCCCTCTAGGTGGTCACAAAGCACCGAGCTGATCTCCCTGTGCTATGTGGCTGTTTCCCACTAGCTATCTATAAAATGGATTTTTAACAGTGCTTTTCTCATAGGATTATTGTGAGAAATAAATAAGTTAATATCATTAAAGAGTTGAGACAATTTCCTGGTACATGTTTAGTTATAGATAACTTATCAATAATCATGCTGGTACTCATAGTGATAATGATGACAAATTACAAGAGGGAAAGTGAACAATCTTTTGTCAAGACCCCAAGAAATATTTAGGGAGGGGATGTAACAACTTTTGAGAAGTATTTTAGGCCAGGAATTTCAATGGATATGAATGAAAATCCCTAGGTGTTAAAAGGAAGGTAATAACACTTACTTGCTAGAGGTATGGTCTGAAAAATTACCATAATAGGCAGTAGAGGCAGTAGAGTAAACTAAAATTATGACTCACATTGATTTTTTGGTTTGGACTATTTGCTCTTGTAGCCAGTTAGAATAAAATAGATGAACAGTTTAACAAGGTCCTACATTACTAATGAAAACAAACAAATATCAGGTATGGAGATTAGACATGGCTTTGAGCCAGTGTGGTAGAGAACCATGGCTCCTTACTCAGTGCCCAGATCCAATCTAAGTCAGTTTAGTGGTACCAAATAATTTGAATGATGATGACTTATAGCTATTTACCAGTTTCCTTGTAAACTATGGGTGGAAAATCCTCCAATCCTTCCTGAAAATTCACATTGATTCCTGGGGATCCAAAGGCTTCTACTTGCTACTTTCCACTGGTTAAATGGAAGAATTATTGCAATTAGGACTAATAGAATACCAACCAATCGTGTTTTAATAATTCCTGAGTACATATTTCAAATGGTTATCTCCAACAAATAGAAGTTTTGTCCTATTGACTTTCTGATTCCTTCAAAAAGTCATGTTTGTAAAAGAAGGGGCAAGAGGAAGATTGTCAACTAGTTGATGAAAATTTGGGGGGAAAAAGTGCATGAACATTGCTTTTCATGAAGGATGAGAATATTTCATTTCATAAAGGATGAGAATATTTATCTATTTGAATGATTACAAAAGATTCCCAAAAAAGAGGGATGAAATGACCTTTTTGTGGATGCAAGTAAGCCTTCTTGTACAGCTATCTAATATTTGCTCAATGAACTCAGTAACAATGTGACTATAATGATACAGGTGGAGATTTTGTAAGAGATGGAAGGCATGCACTTCCTTACATAAGGTAAAATTGGTTACCATCTCTAAAGGTACCTAATTTTCCATCAGCAGTGACCAAAGAAGAACTGGCAATGCAATATTATATTTCCCTACAAGGAAGTGGCAGATAGATTGCTTTAGACCTTTCTATCATGAAGAGACATTTTCATATCATGTTGTCAAGTGTTTGGTACTTTTTATGTTACCATGATATCCCATACAACAGCACCACTGAAAAGAAAAGTAACTGCAGTGAAAGAATTAAGGCAAAAACTTGTGCCCATGGAATGTACTGTTCTTTCCATGTTCCAATTCATCCAGTGAGGCTAACTCATGAAAAAGATAGGATGTTCTATTTAAGGTTCCTTGTAAGTTTCCAACGCTGTCCTACAGAATGTTCAGGGAAAATTAGTTCTACTTTTTCCCACGTCTCAAATACCTGAGTACCTAACACAAGGAGTGGAAATGTAGATAACACATATCATGACTTTCCCTAATGATCCTTTTTCAAAATTATTGTCTCCTGTCCCAGCACCCATGGGTGCTATTGACTTAAATGTTTTAGTAATTAAGGGAGGAATGCTTGCAACAGGAGACAAAGCTGTTCCTATTAATTTGGAAGGTAAGATTCCACCCAGGTCTTTTGGGCTTCTCATCTCTTAAATATATACAAGACAAAAAAAAAAAAAAAGGGAGGGAGGTGGGTTAGTGTTGTCTCAGAGGACTGAGTCTGACTAAAATCAGGGATAGATAATGACTAAAAGAGCAGCAGGAAGCTGTATGAATAGAATAAAAAGGAACCTCTTAGTTCTTTCATATTCTGCTAACGATCAGTGTAAAAGTTTATGGGAAGGCTCCTCATTCATATACTAACACAAGGTCTCAGTTATCTCAGGAATGAAAGTTTGTGTCACTGCACTAGGGGAAAAACTGCAGCCACATGGGTGTTACTTGAAAACAAAAAGATTGCAGAAAGGTTTGAGAAGCTCAGTGTCACAAAGAAAGACTGTGATCAAATGCAGAAATGAGAACTTTTCCACTCTCAGCTACACCTTCCATTTAGTTTCATGTATATATTTACATATTTGAGGTAACTTCTTTTCTTTCCTCCTCTAACTGAAATTGAAACAGAAATATAAAAGGAGTAACTGTCACCAAGAAATCTGGGACATGGAATTAGACAAACTATTTGCTGAAATTAGGTAATCTCCTTTTTCAAAAGGAGGGGGTGGTGAGTAAATGCATGTTGGGTTGAGTGTAGCAGTATATTATGGGCATTAAATTTTATTTTTATTTCTGAAGTGTCATTATGGGAAGAAAGATGTATTTATAATTTGAAGGTGGAAAGGAAACAAAACTAACTGGATCTTGTTGATATAGTTTTTACTATGGGTTTAAAATTTTCTACGTGCTCTGTACTTTCCAGCAATTCTCCAGTGAATGAGTATTGGTGGAAGGGAAGGTCTGTCATCTACTACAACAGCAGGAAGTCCAAAAGTTTCTCCCAACCAGACATCCATATACACTTACCAACACAGATTCAAAAGAGCTACAAGTAAATAATCTACTCAATGTCTTGATCCTACTCAGGATTTTTAACTGGATGAATAATTTAAAGAAGCAGGTTCCAGGAAGAATTCCATCCAGTAGACGTACAATAGCGGCGTCACCAGTGTCCAGCAATGGAAGTCACTAGTAGAGGCAAGGCTTTCCACAAGAATGGCCCCTTATTTGACATTGTCTGTGGTTTTTGCCACCTAGAACCCCTAGGTTTTGGCTCATTTTTTGACTATGTATTTTACCTTCCTAGTTAGTCTCTAATATATCCAATAGCCTCCAAGAAATTACTTATATGCTTAAATTAACTGGAGTAAAAATCTGAGGTCTGCCACAAAATTGTTGGTTAATATATATGTGTACAAGGCTGAAATGAATTATCATGTTGATAAAAGGTATTTACAAAAGTGAAGCTTAGCAAGAATGGTAGAATATTTAAACTGAGATCAACTTAAGAGATCATACACCAGGACTGAGACAGCTAAAGCTTGGAAGTGATGAAATTTACTTGAAATGAATAAGTAACAATAACATACTAAAAATTTACAATGTAATAAGCAGACACCATGTTAAGTACTTTGAATACATAATCTCATTTAATTCTAAATTATATATTGAGGAAGGTAGTATTTTTATATAAAATTTTGCTTTCTTCTGGATTGAGTACTTTTATGATGGTAAATTCTTCATTGTTTTATTAGCTATCATTGTGCTATTTTATTAGTTGCATTAGAATTTATGCTATTAACCTTTAATTTAGTTATCATATTCTCTCATCAATGATAGTTTAGCACTTCGTGTAAAGCTTGAGAACCTTATCTCATGTAAAGTTTGATGCTTTCACTTGTTTTTTAAGCTTTGTTAGGTGAGGCAATAGTATATTTCCATTGTTTTTCTCTGGGTCTTTGTGCTATTGTTATTATACATTTTATTTATACATATGTTATAAATCCCATATTATATTATTATTTATATATTTAAAAATTAATGATCTTTGAAAGGGATTTAAATAATAAGAAAAAGATCATGTTTACTCATGTAGTACTATTTTTGTGCTCTTCATTGCTTTTTGCAGGTCCAGACATCATCTTTCATCATTTTCTTTTGGCTTGTAGGACTGCATTGAACATTTCTTGTAGTCTGGAACTACAACTGATAAATTCCTTCCATTTTTCATGTCTGATTAAGTCTCTCCCTCATTTTTAAAAGATACTTTCATTGATACAGAACTCTGGATTGCATACTTTAAAAAGCTTGATCCACTGCACTAAAATAATTTAACCTTGCTCAAAGAGAGGTCTGACTTTTGCCCTCAGCTCCTAGGAGGTACTCGCTAAGCCCTTGGAATATACGTCCTGATAAAACTGTCTTTTTTGTGAGATAGTGGCATGGACATATATACACTGCCAAACGTAAAATAGATAGCTAGTGGGAAGCAGCTGCATAGCACAGGGAGATCAGCTCGGTGCTTTGTGACCACCTAGAGGGGTGGGATAGGGAGGGTGGGAGGGAGATGCAAGAGAGAGAAGATATGGGGATATATGTATATGTATAACTGATTCACTTTGTTATAAAGCAGACACTAACACACCATTGTAAAGCAATTATACTCCAATAAAGATGTTTAAAAAAAAAAAAAAGAAATAAAAAAAGAGGTCTTAAAGAAAAAAAAAAAGAAGTGTCTTTTTTTAAGTTGGTGATTTGGGGCCATGCCTAAGTCTAACAATGTGATTTATGGTGGAGGCTTTGGGTCACACACTATCAGATTCACTGCCAGAAGGTATAAGGACTGAAATAAGTCCTTTGGGCAGTTAACCATGTCCACATGATCAAATACCAATAAAATACCTGAGCACCAAGGTGCTGGAAGCTTTTTTGCTTGGCAATAGTCTGCTTATTTTCACATACTTTTGCCAGGAAAATTAATGTCCAAAATCTGTCCAAAAATCCACCAGGAAAAGACAATTGGAATTTCCATGTGTAAAACTTTCCTGGACTCTGCCCCATACATTTCTTCCTCAGCTGATTTTAATGTGTCCTTTTGCTGTAATAAACAGTAACTGTGAGTATAACAGCTTTCAGTGAGTTCTGTGAGTCTTGCAGTAAATTATCAAAACTGAAGTCATCTTAGAGGGGTCCTACGCTTACAGTTGGTGACAGAAATGAGGGCAGTATTGTTGAACGTTCCCAAACTCTACAATTGTCTTCTGTTTGCATTGTTTTGTATAAAAATTTGTTGTCATTCTTCTTTTTTTTATCCTTTGTACATCACATGTCTTTTTCATTTGGTTGCTTTTAAGATTTTCTCTTTTTTGCTAGTTGTAAGCAATCTGATTGTGTATTTTTATTTCTTGTGCTTGGAGTTAATTAACTTCTTTGATATGTGAATCTATAGTTTCAACAAATTTGGATTATTTTTAGCCATTTTTATTAAATAATTTGTTTCTTCTCCCCCTCCTTTGGGAATTCTAACTACATATATTAGGCCACTTAGTGTTGTCCCACAAATTACTGATGCTCTCTTGATTTTTTTTAACATATTTTCTTCTCTCTGTATTTTATTTTGGATAGTTTTGTTGCTATTTATTCAAGTTCTTTGCTTTTTTTGTATGCAACGTCTAATCTGCTGTTAATTCCATTTTGTATATTTTTTACATCATACATCATAGTTTTCATCTCTAGAAATTTCACTTCGGGATTTTTTACATGTTCCTTGTCTCTACTTCATATGGTTATTTTATTTTTTTTAAGCTTCTAGAACATATACAATACAGTTATATAACTGTTTTAATGTCTTTATTAATTAATTCAATCATCTTTCATTTCTGGGTCATCTTAGTTCCCCCCACCAGGGATCGAACCCAAGTCCCCTGCAGTGGAAGCATGGAGTCTTAACCACAGGACCGCCAGGGAAGTCCCTGGGTCAGTTTTCGTTGGTTATTTTCCTCCTCCTTACATGTTGTAATTTCTACTTTCTTGCATGACTAGTAATTTTTATTCATTGCCAGCTATTGTATTTTACCTTTATGTATGCACAATATACATATGGCTTTCATATCAATGTCCTCAAGTTTTTGCTCTGAGATTCAGCTAGTAACTTGGAACTAGTTTGATTCTATCATTTCTGGTTTTCAAGCCCTGTTAGGTGGGATAAGAATTGTGTTTCAGGTAGGATAATTTCATCCAAATCTTGAGGCAAAACAATTCTGAATAGTCTACCAGATGCCCCATGATTTATGAGGATTTCCACTATGGTTGGTTATAATAGGAACTAATCAAGGTCTTTTGTAAGACAAGCAAGAACACTGCTGATTGGTATCCTCCTGAAAACTCAATCTAGACACTGAGAATTTTCAGAACGTTCTCTCTGTGTAGCTCTCTTTTCTTCAGTGATTTACTCTGTAAATCCTAACAGGCATGGCTTCCCAAACATTAAGGTTCATCTCCTCAGCTCCAGGAAGCTATTCCTAGGCTCCTTTCCCTCTCCACCAGTAAGCTGAAAAAAATCACAGTGCTCACCTCATTTTATTCTCATCTCTCAGGGACAACTGTCATTTGTTGCCTAATTTCCAGTGCATTGACTAACATTGATTTAATGTATTTTGTGTGGTTTTTAGTTATTTCAGGTGGGAGGGTAAGTCCAGTCCCTGTTATTCCCTTTTTACCAGAAGCAAACATCTCTACAATTTAACATATACTTTTGCATACAATTTGTACATATTTTAATGACGATTACCAATAGGTTGAACAGCTTCTCCAAGATTAGAGCACTAGAAAGAGGCTACGAGGGGTTCAAACCCAGGCTATCTGACTCACATCTAAATTCTTCATGTTTTGTTTTCCAAGACCATGCAATAAATTTCAGAGACTTTATTCAAATCAGAATTGTTGACAAATACCATGGTGTTCTTTCCTCCAGATTACATCATGTTTATGCTCTAAAATAACTTTACCAGTTTTTTAAATGACACTTTAACATAAAGATGTCATTTGATGAAATTTGCCTCATATTAAAGGCAAGGAACAATGCTCCTTCAGCATTAAAATCATTAGGCCAGCTACTACAATTACCACAGTGTAACAGGGTCTTTACTGGAAGTCAGTATAAGTTAAATAACTGGGACATTCTATCAAATGCTTACCAGTTTTTCTGTTTGATAGAGGAAACCTAATTGCCAGGCTAGCAAGAAAATATTTGGCAAGCAGTGCATTTCCAATAATGAAACTGATAATTATACTTCTTTCACATAGCTGTAATTGAATAAATCTAATTGCCTCTTCTGCTTAATTTTAATGCTAGCTTTCAAACTGTTGTATGGACAGGAAAGCAACATTAGAGGAATTACTTAGTGTTGTTTTCCTTCCTATACAGTGGTTTGAACTTAGGCAATAAAGTTAAATGGAAAAGGCTCTATACTCAATTTTCAATTATAGCAAAGGCAGGGAGCCACAATTATCCCTTTCATTACCGTGATGTTCTTCACTGCTGCCTGAACAAAACCTCTTCACTCTTGTTGTTTGCTGCTGCTGTGACTCTTAAAGTGAAGAGCACTTGAAATCAAAGGTTAAAAGTAAGGGACCAAACTAAAGTGAAGTGACATGTGTAAATGCAAACATTACATGAAAAAGAAGAAATGGTAAGGAAAAATACGTTAAGTGCTGGATTGACTTCTAGAAATTCTATGGGGGGAATGGAGAAGCTTAAAAAGATTTAATTAATCTTTGTTTCAAATTCTAATTGTAATAATATTGCAATTTAGCTATTCAAAATTTAGAAATATTCAAATAAGAACTACAGTAAGTCCCCTACATACGAACCTTCAAATTGCAAACTTCCAAAGATGTGAATGCGTGTTGTATGTCCAATCACTTAAGTTCACGTGTCTGATGTACATAGCCATGTGCATGCATCCTCCACAAGTTGTTGTGCCTTTGTGTACTTTATTGTACAGTACTGTATAGAGTACGGTAGTACAGTATCTTTATTTCAAGCCCAGGATGTCTGGAAGCAAGTGTAAAAGCAGCGGTGATAGAGCTGGTACTGCTAAGAAGCTCCAAGCCAAAAAGATTGAAACAAAGTGAAAATAATTGAGAGAGTGGAGCGACAAGAGAAAGAAGAAATAACTGAAGAACAGAAGAAATTCACGACGCAGGAAATGGCAAGGGGATTTTCTTTGTTTGAGGAGGTATTTTTAGATTTTGAGGCACAGGACCCAAATGTAGAATGGTAGACGAAGGTTGCAGCAGCTGTTCAGAACACAATCCAGTGCTACCGTGTCATCTAAGACAAGAAAAAAAGAGCTACTACCCAGACATCACTGGATTGTTTTTCCAAGAGGATAGATAGAATTGAATTCAGCAAGGAATCAGAACCAGTGCCATCAACATCAGGCATGAGTGAAACTGCAGCTTGCCCTCCATCTCCTATTGCTGACGATCCTTCAGTTCTACCATCTCCCACCTCCTCTCCCTCCTCCAGTCAGTAACTCTTCTTGCCTGTTCACTCGACATACAGCCCCTGTATTCCAGCTGTTGTACTGTACTACTGTACTTTTCTTTTTTTTTCTTTTTCTTTTTTTTCTTTTTCTTTTTCTTTTTTTTCTTCTTTTCTTTTTTTTTTCTTTTTTTTCTTCTTCACACACACACTGTATTTTATTTTTACAAGAGATAAATAGACTGAATGTCAATATTATGACATAGTATGAGTGTGTTTCATGTTTGGTAATTGCAATCATTGTTGCTTTTGTTGTGGTCATCCATGTACAATGCTTGGTGTCAGTCTATTTATCTACTGTACTTTTCAAGGTACTGTACTGTAAGATTAAAAATGTTTTCTTTATTTTTTGTGGGTTTTTTTAATGTATTATTTGTGTGAAAAGTATTATAAGCCTACTACAGTACAATACTATATAGCCGATTGTGTTAGTTGGGTACCTAGGCAAACTTTGTTGGACTTACAAATTGGACTTATGAACACGATCTCAGAACGGAACTCTTTCTTATGTAGGGGACTTACTGTAATTTGTCAATATAAATTAGAATATTTTCATCAATTTTTGATAAACACCTAATATTTTTAACATTGTGCTATTTGCAAACATTTCTCAAGGAATTAATTTCAAGAGCCTTTAGTTAACTATTATTAGGCTTTTTCTTCAGTCAATTGTTTCACTGTCCAGTTCCATACATTTACAATGAATTATTTTCCTTTTTAGCCATATGTCATATCAACTTCTTTCTTTTGATAGTTATCTAACTTTCTTTCTTTCATGTTATCAAATAGATAACCAGCTATCTATTTGATAGCATCACTCTGGCCTTTAAAAATTAACACTGCTATCTGTGAATCATATTTTTGTAAGTAGCCACAGAGAAACACAAATTTTAATAATAACATTATTAAAGGTCAATCTTGACTCTGAATGTCCCTTTTCTAAGAAACCTGATAATTAGATACCCGGCCTACTAGTTTATTAAACTGAATGGAACTAAAAGGGGAGTATGGAATTAAAACATACAAAGACATATACAGACACAGACACACACACACACTTTACTAATATAGTATAAAAGAAAATCACTCAAGGCTACCAAAGACTTCTTAGTACACAATTCTATTACAAACAACCAGATTTTAAGAGGTTATGGTAGATCCTGTAGAAGAGTTTATACTCAAGTCTTAGGGAAAACACCAAGTACAGATTTAGGAAAATAATAATCATTGCATGGTTTTTAAAAGAGACACTTCTGTGATCATATCTGTACGACATATTTATCAGTGATGATATATGCACATGCTTGGAACTGGATACTTACTCGCTAAGAATTATTGTTATCTTTTAAATTTGATGGACATAAACTGAGGTAAATTAATTAGCTGAAAGCAAGATCTTTTTTGGCCCACCTCCTACAGTAATGAAAATAAAAACAAAAATAAACAAATGGGACCTAATTAAACTTAAAAGGTTTTGCATGGCAAAGGAAACCATAAACAAAATGAAAAGACAACCCTCAGAATGGGTGAAAGTAGAACTGGAACATGGAAATTAAGCCTTTTAGACATCTAAACTAGTAGGAATCCCAAAGAAATTATCTATTTATTGAAATATTTTTATAATTTTACTATGCACAGTTTATGCACACATACCAATTGTTATGTGCTTTAATAAGAAGTTAAGAGATGTTTGTCTGTTCTTTTTCATCTCTAGTTTTAAACCAATATTTTACTTTCATTGTTATACATAATATAAGGAAGGCTTTGTTTTACCTGAGAATAATTAGCAATATGAGATACCTGGCTATCCTCAATAATTTCTATGAAAAATGATGAATTATTCATACTAATTAATCCTTTCAGATTACACAATTTACTATTTAATATTATTTAAACGTAAACATCAGTATCTATTTAGTATTATTTTATTATTCATTAAATTATTTAAATAATAGAAAAGATGCAAATAAACAATCTGAAGAACAAAAGCTCATATAACAACTTAATTTTTTCAGGCAAAAAATGGGGAAATTTGTATGAAACAAATTTCTTTACTACTCTAAAATAGATGATACAGGGCTGCCAGCTATTATCCATTGAACTTAAAAAATTATGGTTCTCATATATTTTAAAGCATTTATAAATACAATTTGGCAAACTGTTTTACTAAAGATGGATATAAGAATATTTCTCATCCCACATGCTCTTTTGCAATGTGACCTGGCCACTCACCCAACAAGAGATGTAGTCTATATCTCCTTGAATCTAAGCAGGCCCACCGACTGCCCTGACCAATAGAATACGAAGGAAATAAACCCATGTCAGTGCTAGGAATAGCCCTTCACTAGCCTGGGGACTCCTGCTTCTAACACTACATGCCTGGAGCTTCCATGTTTGAAGTCCAGGCTCTCCTAACCAGAGAAGGTATGTGAAGCAACCCTGAGGGACCATACGTGTTCATGAAGAAGCAACCTTGGATTATAGCCTCTGAATGACTCAATCCCCTGTTGCTATGTAACTGCAGATGTCTGGGAGATTCCAAATGAGAACCACCCAGTAGAGATCAGGAAATACACAGAATCATGAGAGACAATAATAAATTATTTTTAATAAGCTACTTTGAGGGATTGTGCTGGTATACAGCAGTAGATAACAGAAATTTTCATTTTTGGAATAATATCTAAAATAATACCTATACACAGTGATAATATTAAAAATAAGTAAGAGTACATTGCATTTCCTAGAGGCTTTTGACATTTCATAGCATATTTCTTCATAGTATACTAGTTTTATATATATAGCACATTTATAAAAATATTATTAAATGTTTCTTCTGCTAATTCTGAATATTCAGAAGTGTACTTTAGAGTATGTGAGCCAAACTGATTCACATGAAACCTGTCTTCTAGCTTTCTAAAGACTAATCTGTTAAAATCCATAGCACTGTGAGAAACAAAGGAACTATAAGCCAAAATAGGGCAATTTTCAGAGATGTTTTATATGTATTTTTAAAGCAATATTGATTTGCCATTTTTCATTAAGTCCATATACTTTATGATGAGAAATGCATTCAAAAAAAGCATAATATTGTAGTATCAAGGTTAACCCTTAACAAATTTAGATTATGAGAATTATTAAACCTTATTTTCTAAGCAGTTGCACAATGCAGAATTATATGGTTAGTAGTCCATAACTATTCAACAATATTTAAAATCAGTTGTCATAAAATGATAGCTAATTTTCTAAAATAATAGTTAAGATACCTGCTGATAAATTCTAGAAAAATGCTAAAGAGCTGAGAGCAGACATTTATTAATTATCAATAGCTGCCTTAAAATTCAACTCCAAACCTTAGAAGTTTAAACCACAATAAGCATGTAGAATCTCATAGTTCCTGTGGTTTAGGAATTCAGGGGCAATTTAGCTGGGAAGTTCTGTCTCAGGGTCTCTCATAAAATTGCCATTAAATTGTCAGCAGGGATAATAAACAAAACGGAGGCTGGAGGATCTGCTTCCAAGATGACTCATTGACATGCCTGGCAAGTTTGTGCTTGTAAGATCTTCAGTTTTGTTCCTTACGGGTCTCCTCAGGGTTTTTTGAGTACCCTCAGGGTTTTGGGCCCCCAGAGTAAGCAATCAAGTATGAGAACAAGGACAGCAGCCATGCCTTTTATATCCTGGTCTTGAAAGCCACTCACTGTCATTTCTGCCATCTTTTTACTTAGAGACACTCAGGCCAGCCCACATTCAAGCTGAGGGAAACTAGTGTCCACATTTTAAATGGAGGAGTGTCAAAGAATGTTTAGACAAACTTTAAAAACCACCTTAAGAGTTAACCCAATTTTATTTCATCATCACCTTCAAAGATTAATTGAAGCAAAATTCTTGGCACATAGTTTGTGAGTGAGAAATTGAAGAAGGAAAAGATTTAAGAATGACTGTAGAATTTCTATGGAATTTTTGGCTCTCTAGGTAGTTTTAATTAGAGGTAGTTTCAAAACTCAAGTAATGTCCAATGTGATATTAAATATACAGATTTATTAAGAAAGCATACTACATTTTTTTGTATAAACAAGGACAGGCACTATTGATTGCCAAGTTTAGCCAGTTGATTTCTCTATATTTTAACTAAATACAGCTTACTATTATCTAATTGAAAAGTAAAGAGTTTCTTAATTTAGCATTAACCTTAAACATTTTTGATACATGTTATTTAACAGACTGGACTGAAGCATCAGTAGAGAAGTCAAGTCCTTAAAGACCTAGACTTGCTGGTAAATTTGCTAGGGTTTGAATCCAGGCTTTATCATTTGCAAACTATTTGGCCTTGAGAGGTAGCTTAACTTCTCTGAATCCTAGTTTACTTAGCTGTATAAGGAGATAAACGCAGAACTTATTCCATGGGTTGTTGTGAGGCTTAAAAGTCTTAGAAGACTGTAGATAAGTAGCAAGTAATTGATCAATAAATGTAAGCTATTAGCATTATTAAGAACAATATGTAAACTTTGAGTAAGGCTATTTAATTATTTTCATTTTAAGGTAGTGAAATAATCTCAAATGCAGGCTTTTTTATTTTTAATGAAGCATATTATTCAGTTAAAGGAGAAAGACAAAAAAGGAGAAGACAATCACATTTCCTCTTCAATTTTCAAGGCTTCTATTCAATTTTCCAGTGCTTTATCTGATCATCAGAAATCCACCTAACTGACCTACACTGCAGAGATGATTTTGTAATTTTGAAGAAAATCACAGGTAATGGATTGGAAAACATACCTCTTATGAATTCTTAGTGATTACCTTCACTGTTTTCTTAAATCCTAAGCAATGAGCATCCCCATAAGACCTATTAGTAAGTACTCATCACACTTTATAAAGATGTTCCCATGGTGAACTCAAGACCAAGTAGCCTTAAGTTCTCAGGTACAAAAGAGGGGCCTCTGGAGGAAACTTATATTTCATATTTCTGAGTTATGATTGTTTTCCCACTTTATTTATATCCACTGCTTTGCTCCCTCCTGTGGGAGAATTAAACAACAATTTTACTCACTGGAGCAATTAGCTCATCATTCACTTCATTTTAAATGAAATGTTGACATTAAACAGGACCCTTTAACCATTGTAACGACCATAACTAGCTTCTATATTGTTCTTGAAAAAGCCTTCCTATTCCCTCTGGAATGTTATCATCATTTCTCATCATTTTCTTTGGAGAAACCAGCATCAAGTTTTCCATTATAAATACACTGTAAGTCCTGTTTTTATCATACATTTGTTTTCTTTAATTCAGTTGCCTATAGATGGAACTGATAGATAAGAGTAACTCAAAATGGTAGCTTATTTTCTTTTTTTCTTTTTAAAATTTATTTATTTATTTATTCGTTTTTGGTTGCATTGTGTCTTCATTGCTGCGCACTGGCTTTCTCTAGTTGCGGCGAGCGGGGGCTACTCTTCGTTGTGGTGCGTGGGCTTTCCATTGCAATGGCTTCTCTTGTTGCAGAGCACAGGCTCTAGGCACGCAGGCTTCAGTAGCTGTGGCATGCAGGCTCAGTAGTTGTGGCTCGCGGGCTCCAGAGCACAGGCTCAGTAGCTGTGGCGCACGGGCTTAGTTGCTCTGCGGCATGTGGGATCCTCCTGGACCAGGGCTCGAACCCATGTCCCCTGCATTGGCAGGCGGATTCCCAACCACTGCACCACCAGGGAAGCCCCGGTACCTTATTTTCAACCCTGACATTTTTCATTGATGCAGTATGAATCTGTACCCCTTCCCTGCTCAAGTTTTGCATTATCTTGTATCCTAGTGATTTTATTATTTCTATGCTGGAAGAACGCACACAGGAAAAAATATATTTTTTAGTGAGGAATGGTCATATTGTTGTACAGGGATATCATAATTTTCTTACTGTACTCATGGTGAAAAAGTGATCTTTATAGTTGTAATGCTTTACAGAGCGGCTGAGGTGTTCAAGTGGTTGGAATGGGGCAAGGAAATTAACACCAACTGCATATATAATATTTCCATTATTGGTTAGCACACATTTTCTATTTTGTATCTTACCCTAAGTTTATCACTCTACATTTTTATTACACTGAAATCTATGTACTAGAAAAATCAACTGAAGAATTTAAAGTCCCTAAATTTAATGCCATTAATTCTAATGATTTTGGTATAAATTTGACATTTTTGTATATTGTTTACTAATCAAATCATTGAAATGTTCTGTGGCAATAATGAAAACTGAAAAACCAGTCCTATTCTCTTATTCTTAATCAATTTTTCTCATTTGTATTTGAGCAGATTTTCACCCTAGCTTTTTCAAAATATTTTAAAATACTCAACAAGGAAAATAGCCATCATTCTATATTTTTCAAAATAAATAACTATAGCAAAATTTAAAGAACAGTCTTTCCACTCTGATGAATCAGTTTTGATTACTTCTAATTAGATCATCTTTCTGAGCTATTTCTTCAAAATAGCTAAGAAAGTAATTTTTACTGTTTTCCCCCATAGCTAATGAACGTTTAACCTGCCTATAATTACTTGCTGCATTATACATCCCACTTTCTGAAAATCATGTTATGTTCACTTGAAATTATTCACTAGAGTATTTCTGAAAATAACCAAAGAAAACATGTTAATTTCCCTCTCTCATTTTTTTCAAAGCCTTAGGTCTATGTGTTGGGCATACAGTTATTAAATTTTAATGCATATAAACTTTTGCTAACTTTGTATAGTTGTCCCTCTAGTCATAAGTTCTCAAATAAAGAACACATCCAACACAGAAACTAATCTTGATCAAGGTCATACAGCTCATTTGTATTAAATTTCAAACAACAAAAATATTCTGATTAAAGGTCAGGTCATTTACCATGACAATGTGCTTTATTTTCAGTTGCCTGACAAAACATAGACTTAAAATATTTGATAGCTCTAATTATCGCCTCTAAATTAGAAAAGCCATATATTACCAAAAGTAGTAATCAGTTCAGTTTTTCCTTAAAGTTTCCATTGTAGCACTTCATGTTATAAAACCCTAAAGCCTGGGTTCTAAAGTTAGGCCTACATGGAATGAAACAAAAGATATTTATTGTAATAAAATGAGGTATACAATACACTGGCTGTTGATAGATTGAAATTACTTTCTGTTGAGTGGAACTGCCTGGTTTCTAACAGAGTAATATGTAGTGTAATAAATAGTCTGTCTCCATTTGCATGTTTAACTGCTGAGAGCTTTCAAGCCCCACTTCACTCTCTCCCCCTCTTGGCCCACATCTGGGAAAACCAAAAAGATAGCCTGGGTGTTGTTGGCTCTTTTGGTTCTGGAGGGAAGTTCAAACCAGGTAATACCTGGCCTGGAGCAGTAACCCTTACCACAGACACACCCACTAACCATTTGCCCCACCTTGCTCTCTGAAGCCATTTTCAGACCAGTTTGGGTATCTGCCCTGCTCTTTACAGAAAACCTCATGATATGAATAATAAACCTTTACATGTTATTCTTCATGCATGTGTGGCATCATCACTCTTAATATCTAAATCAAATTTTGGGTGGAATTTGGTTCTACCCTCTGTGGGGCAACCACAAGACATGTAGCAAGTAAACTGACTTATTTATCACAGTTCTATATCTGTCCCAGGGTGAGAAAAAAATCACTGGACTCTCTCACAGGGATCACAAATTCAGAATTCTAGGGGACACTAGGTTTAATAAACATGTTAGGTAGATTAAAGCCTATCTGGTCATCTAAGAAACAATAAGCATTTCCACTGAATTATCATCCATGTATGGAGTTTAGTGTTAGATTTTATAATATTCTCTCTTTAATTGATGAAATAAGTTGACAGAAAATAAGTAATGAAATATAAGTTGAACCACAATATCATCAACTGGACTTAATTGACATTTATATGATACTTCACTAAACAATAACAGAATGCACATTTTTTAAGAATGTCCATGGAACTCTCAAAAAAGATACACTATATGCTAGACTACAAAAAAGTCTCGAGAGGTCTGGGCAAGATGGTGGAAGGGTAAGACACGGAGACCACCTTCCTTCCCACAGATACATTAGAAATACATCTACACGTGGAACTGCTCCTACAGAACACCCACTGAACGTTGGCAGAAGACGTCAGACCTCCCAAAAGGCAAGAAACTCCCCACGTACTTGGGTAGGGCAAAAGAAAAAAGAAATAACAGAGACAAAAGAATAGGGACGGGACCTGCACCAGCGGGAGGGAGCTGTGAAGGAGGAAAGGTTTCCACACACTAGGAAGCCCCTTCGCGGGCAGAGACTGCAGGTGGCAGAGGGGGTAAGCTTTGGAGCCACGGAGGAGAGCGCAGCCACAGGGGTGCGGAGGGCAAAGCGGAGAGACTCCTGCACAGAGGATCGGTGCCAAGCAGCACTCACCAGCCCGAGAGGCTTGTCTGCTCACCCGCCGGGGCGGGCGGGGGCTGGGAGCTGAGGCTCGGGCTTCGGTCGGATCCCAGGGAGAGGACTGGGGTTGGTGGCGTGAACACAGCCTGAAGGGGCTAGTGCGCCACAGCTGGCCGGGAGGGAGTCCGGGAAAAAGTCTGCAGCTGCCGAAGAGGCAAGAGACTTTTTCTTACCTCTTTGTTTCGCGGCGCGCAAGGAGAGGGGATTCAGAGCGCCGCCTAAACGAGCTCCAGAGACGGGCGCGAGCCGCGGCTATCAGCGCAGACCCTAGAGACAGGCATGAGATGCTAAGGCTGCTGCTGTTGCCACCAAGAAGCCCGTGTGAAAGCACTCTCCACACCTCCCCTCCCGGGAGTCTGTGCAGCCCGCCACTGGCAGGGTCCCGTGATCCAGGGACAACTTCCCCGGGAGAATGCACGGCGCGCCTGTGCAAAGTCATGCCGGCCTCTGCCGCTGCAGGCTCGCCCCGCCTCTGTACCCCTCCCTTCCCTGCAGCCTGAGTGAGCCAGAGCCCCCGAAGCAGCTGCTCCTTTAACACCACCCTGTCTGAGCGAAGAACAGATGCCCTCAGGCGACCTACACGCAGACGTGGGGCCAAATCCAAAGCTGAACCCCCGGGAGCTGTGCTAACAAAGAAGAGAAAGGGAAGTCACTCCCATCAGCTTCAGGAGCAGTGGATTAAAGCTCCACAAACAACTTGAAGTACCTGCATCTGTTGAATACCTGAATAGACAACGAATCATCCCAGGTTGAGGAGGTGGACTTTGGGAGCAATGATATGTATCTATTTCTCCCTTTTTCTCTTTTTGTGAGTGTGTATGTGTATGCTTCTGTCTGTGATATTTTTCTGTATAGCTTTGCTTTTACCATTTGTCGTAGGGTTCTGTCTGTCCATTTTTTTTTAATTGCTATAAAAATTTTTTTAAATAATTTTTTTTATTTTAATAACTTTTAAATTTAATTTAATTTAATTTTATTTTATCTTCTTCTTTCTTTCTTTCTTTTTTTTTTCCTCCCTTCTATTCTGAGCTGTGTGGATGACAGGCTCTTGGTGCTCCAGCCAGGCATCAGGGCTGTGCCTCTGAGGTGGGAGAGCCAAGTTCAGGACACTGGTCCACAAGAGACCTCCCAGCTCCATGTAATATCAAACGGCGAAAATCTTCCACAGATCTCCATCTCAATGCCAAAACCCAGCTTTACTCAATGGCCAGCAAGCTACAGTGCTGGACACCCTATGCAAAACAACTAGCAGGACAGGAACACAACCCCATCCATTAGCAGAGAGGCTGCCTAAAATCATAATAAGGCCACAGACACCCCAAAACACACTACCACACGTGGACTTGCCCACCAGAAAGACAAGATTCAGCCTCATTCACCAGAACACAGGCACTAGTCCCCTCCACCAGGAAGCAAACACAACCCACTGAACCAACCTTAGCCACTAGGGACACAAACCAAAAACAACGGGAACTACGAACCTGCAGCCTGCAAAAAGGAGACCCCAAACACAGTAAGTTAAGCAAAATGGGAAGACAGAGAAACACAAAGCAGATGAAGGAGCAAGGCAAAAACCCACCAGACCTAACAAATGAAGAGGAAATAGGCAGTCTACCTGAAAAAGAATTCAGAATAATGATAGTAAGGATGATCCAAAATCTTGGAAATAGAATAGACAAAATGCAAGAAACATTTAACAAGGACGTAGAAGAACTAAAGAGGAACCAAGCAACGATGAAAAACACAATAAATGAAATTAAAAATACTCTAGATGAAATCAATAGCAGAATAACTGAGGCAGAAGAACGGATAAGTGACCTGGAAGATAAAATAGTGGAAATAACTACTGCAGAGCAGAATAAAGAAAAAAGAATGAAAAGAACTGAGGACAGTCTCAGAGACCTGAGACAACATTAAACGCACCAACATTCGAATTATAGGGGTCCCAGAAGAAGAAGAGAAAAAGAAGGGGACTGAGAAAATATTTGAAGAGATTATAGTTGAAAACTTCCCTAATATGGGAAAGGAAATAGTTAATCAAGTGCTGGAAGCACAGAGAGTCCCATACAGGATAAATCCAAGGAGAAACATGCCAAGACACATATTAATCAAACTATCAAAAATTAAATATAAAGAAAACATATTAAAAGCAGCAAGGGAAAAACAACAAATAACACACAAGGGAATCCCCATAAGGTTAACAGCTGATCTTTCAGCAGAAACTCTGCAAGCCAGAAGGCAGTGGCAGGATATACTTAAAGTGATAAAGGAGAAAAACCTACAACCAAGATTACTCTACCCAGCAAGGATGTCATTCAGATTTGACAGAGAAATTAAAACCTTTACAGACAAGCAAAAGCTGAGAGAGTTCAGCACCACCAAACCAGCTTTACAACAAATGCTAAAGGAACTTCTCTAGGCAAGAAACACAAGAGAAGGAAAACACCTACAATAACAAACCCAAAACATTTAAGAAAATGGGAATAGGAACATACATATCGATAATTACCTTAAATGTAAATGGATTAAATGCTCCCACCAAAAGACACAGGCTGGCTGAATGGATACAAAAACAAGACCCATATATATGCTGTCTACAAGAGACGCATTTCAGACCTAGAGACACATACAGACTGAAAGTGAGGGGATGGAAAAAGATATTCCATGCAAATGGAAATCAAAAGAAAGCTGGAGTAGCAATTCTCAAATCAGACAAAATAGACTTTAAAATAAAGACTATTACAAGAGACAAAGAAGGACACTATATAATGATCAAGGGATTGATCCAAGAAGAAGGTATAACAATTGTAAATATTTATGCACCCTACAGAGGAGCACCTCAATACATAAGGCAAATACTAAGAGCCATAAAAGGGGAAATTGACAGTAACACAATCATAGTAGGGGACTTTAACACCCCACTTTCACCAATGGACAGATCATCCAAAATGAAAATAAATAAGGAAGCACAAGCTTTAAATGACACATTAAACAAGATGGACTTAATTGATATTTATAGGACATTCCACCCAAAAACAACAGAATACACATTTTTCTCAAGTGCTCATGGAACATTCTCCAGGATAGATCATATCTTGGGTCACAAATCAAGCCTTGGTAAATTTAAGAAAATTGAAATCGTATCAAGTATCTTTTCCGACCACAACGCTATGAGACTAGATATCAATTACAGGAAAAGATCTGTAAAAAATACAAACACATGGAAGCTACACAATACACTACTTAATAACGAAGTGATCACTGAAGAAATCAAAGGGGAAATCAAAAAAAGATACCTAGAAACAAATGACAATGGAGACACGACGACCCAAAACCTATGGGATGCAACAAAAGCAGTTCTAAGACGGAAGTTTATAGCAATACATCAAGAAACAGGAAACATCTCGAATAAACAACCTAACCTTGCACCTAAAGCAATTAGAGAAAGAAGAACAAAAAAACCCCAAAGCTAGCAGAAGGAAAGAAATCATAAAGATCAGATCAGAAATAAACGAAAAAGAAATGAAGGAAACAATAGCAAAGGTCAACAGAACTAAAAGCTGGTTCTTTGAGAAGATAAACAAAATTGATAAACCATCAGCCAGACTAATCAAGAGAAAAAAGGAGAAGACTCAAATCAATAGAATTAGAAATGAAAAAGGAGAAGCAACCACTGACACTGCAGAAATACAAACAATCATGAGAGATTACTACAAGCAACTCTATGCCAATAAAATGGACAGCCTGGAAGAAATGGACAGATTCTTAGAAATGTACAACCTTTCGAGACTGAACCAGGAAGAAATAGAAAATATGAACAGACCAATCACAAGCACTGCAATTGAAACTGTGATTAAAAATCTTCCAACAAACAAAAGCCCAGGACCAGATGGCTTCACAGGTGAATTCTATCAAACATTTAGAGAAGAGCTAACGCCCATCCTTCTCAAACTGTTCCAAAATATTGCAGAGGGAGGAACACTCCCAAACTCATTCTACGAGGCCACCATCACCCTGATACCAAAACCAGACAAAGATATCACAAAGAAAGAAAACTACAGGCCAATATCACTGATGAACATAGATGCAAAAATCCTCAACAAAATACTCGCAAACAGAATCCAACAGCACATTAAAAGGATCATACACCATGATCAAGTGGGGTTTATTCCAGGAATGCAAGGATTCTTCAATATACACAAATCAATCAACGTGATATATCATATTAACAAATTGAAGGAGAAAAACCATATGATCATCTCAATAGATTCAGAGAAAGCTTTTGACAAAATTCAACACCCATTTATGATAAAAGCCCTGCAGAAAGTAGGCATAGAGGGAACTTTCCTCAACATAATAAAGGCCATATATGACAAACCCACAGCCAACATTGTCCTCAATGGTGAAAAACTAAAACCATTTCCACTAAGATCAGGAACAAGACAAGGTTGCCCACTCTCACCACTATTATTCAACATAGTTTTGGAAGTGTTAGCCACAGCAATCAGAGAAGAAAAAGAAATAAAAGAAATCCAAATCGGAAAAGAAGAAGTAAAGCTGTCACTGTTTGCAGATGACATGATACTATACATAGAGAATCCTAAAGATGCTACCAGAAAACTCCTAGAGCTAATCAATGAATTTGGTAAAGTAGCAGGATACAAAATTAATGCACAGAAATCTCTTGCATTCCTATACACTAATGATGAAAAATCTGAAAGTGAAATTAAGAAAACACTCCCATTTACCATTGCAACAAAAAGAATAAAATATCTAGGACTAAACCTACCTAAGGAGACAAAAGACCTGTATGCAGAAAATTATAAGACACTGATGAAAGAAATCAAAGATGATACAAATAGATGGAGAGATATACTAAGTTCTTGGATTGGAAGAATCAACATTGTGAAAATGACTCTACTACCCAAAGCAATCTACAGATTCAATGCAATCCCTATCAAACTACCACTGGCATTTTTCACAGAACTAGAACAAAAAATTTCACAATTTGTATGGAAACACAAAAGACCCCGAATAGCCAAAGCAATCTTGAGAACGAGAAATGGAGCTGGGGGAATCAGGCTCCCTGACTTCAGACTCTATTACAAAGCTACAGTAATCAAGACAGTTTGGTACTGGCACAAAAACAGAAACATAGATCAATGGAACAGGATAGAAAGCCCAGAGATAAACCCACACACATATGGTCACCTTATCTTTGATAAAGGAGGCAAGCATATACAGTGGAGAAAAGACAGCCTCTTCAATAAGTGGTGCTGGGAAAACTGGACAGCTACATGTAAAAGTATGAAATTAGAACACTCCCTAACACCATACACAAAAATAAACTCAAAATGGATTAAAGACCTAAGTGTAAGGCCAGACACTATCAAACTCTTAGAGGAAAACATAGGCAGAACACTCTATGACATAAGTCACAGCAAGATCCTTTTTGACCCACCTCCTAGAGAAATGGAAATAAAAACACAAATAAACAAATGGGACCTAATGAAATTTAAAAGCTTTTGCACAGCAAAGGAAACCATAAACAAGACCAAAAGACAACCCTCAGAATGGGAGAAAATATTTGCAAATGAAGCAACTGACAAAGGATTAATCTCCAAGATTTACAAGCAGCTCATGCAGCTCAATAACAAAAAAACAAACAACCCAATCCAAAAATGGGCAGAAGACCTAAATAGACATTTCTCCACAGAAGATATACAGATTGTCAACAGACACATGAAAGAATGCTCAACATCATGAATCATTAGAGAAATGCAAATCAAAACTACAATGAGATATCATCTCACACCGGTCAGAATGGCCATCATCAAAAAATCTAGAAACAATAAATGCTGGAGAGGGTGTGGAGAAAAGGGAACCCTCTTGCACTGTTGGTGGGAATGTAAATTGATACAGCCACATACAGAACAGTATGGAGGTTCCTTAAAAAACTAAAAATAGAACTAGCATACGACCCAGCAATCCCACTACTGGGCATATACCCTGAGAAAACCATAATTCAAAAAGAGTCATGTACCAAAATGTTCATTGCAGCTCTATTTACAATAGCCAGGACGTGGAAGCAACATAAGTTTCCATCATCGGATGAATGGATAAAGAGGATGTGGCAAATATATACAATGGAATATTACTCAGCCATAAAAAGAAATGAAATGGATGTATTTGTAGTGAGGTGGATGGAGTTAGAGTCTGTCATACAGAGTGAAGTAAGTCAGAAAGAGAAAAACAAATACAGTATGCTAACACATATATATGGAATCTAAGGAAACAAAAAAGAAAAAAGGTCATGAAGAACCTAGTGGCAAGATGGGAATAAAGACATAGACCTACTAGAGAATGGACTTGAGGATATGGGGAGGGGGAGGGGTAAGATGTGACAGGGTGAGAGAGTGGCATGGACATATATACACTACCAAATGTAAAATAGATAGCTAGTGGGAAGCAGCCACATAGCACAGGGAGATCAGCTCAGTGCTTTGTGACCACCTAGAGGGGTAGGATAGGGAGGGTGGGAGGGAGGGAGATGCAAGAGGGAAGAGATATGGGAACATATGTATATGTATAACTGATTGACTTTGTTATAAAGCAGAAACTAACACACCATTGTAAAGCAACTATACTCCAATAAAGATGTTTAAAAAAAAAAAAGTCTCAACAATTTTTCTTTAAATAGTGTCATACGGAGTATCTTTTCTGACCACAAAAAGGTTAAACTGAAAATCAATAACCAAAAGATATTAAGAATGTCTAAGAATATTTGGAAAATTATCAACACATTTTTGGATATCTCATGGGTCAAAGACAAAATCAAAAGGGAAAATAGAAATTATAATAACAAAACATCAAAATTTACATGAAACAGCTAAAGAAGAGCTCAAGGGAATGTATAGATTTAAAGTTTCATGTTAGAAATGAAAATGATAAGAAAAAATGATGAATGAACACATCTTTATAAGCTAGAAAGCAAATGATGAAACTAAAAGTAAGCAGAAGGAAAGAAGTAATGAAGGTAAAATTAAAAACTGAAAATCAATAGAAAAATATGGTGAAACTAGAATCTTTTTGAGATCAATAATTTAGATAAAATGAACAAGTATCTTGAATAACTCAAATTACCAGAACTAACTGGGGATATTCAGATAACTTGAATAGCTCTATGTCCATTTAAAAATATACATATATAGGTGAAACACATTCTCACAAGCAAAAGTGCCCCAGACAGTTTCTCTGGTGAATTCCTCCAAACACATAAGGAAAAGGTGAGACCAAAAATAAAAAATGCTCATGAATATAGATCTAAAAATACATTTTAACTGAATTTTAGTTAATCAAATCTGATATGGTATATAATGGGTAAAATACTTTAAATAATATTTATCCAAGGATTGTTTAACATCAAAAAAATCAAGCAATGTATTATATCATATTAATAAAAATAAAATCCATATCATCTCAGATGCAGAAAAAGCATTTGACACAATTCAAAGTGCTTTCATGATTAAAAATTCTCAGGAAACTATAACAACAGAAAACTGGGACCTCCCCAAACTGGTAAAGGGCATCTACTAAAAACCTACAGTCAAATTCCTACTTATTTACAATACACTGAATGCTTTTCCTTGATTTAGCCAAGGATATCTAACGTCTCACTTCTTTTCAACATTGTACTGGAGGTATCACCATTGCAGTAAGACAAGAGAAAGAAATACTTTTCACACATATGAAAAAGGAAGCAGTAAAACTGAATTTATTATAAGCATCATGGCTATGCATATAGAAATTACTAAAGAATCCACAAATAAGCTTCTAGATCTTGTAAGTTAGTTAAGTCATAGGTTAGAATGCCAGTTGTACACGTTGGAGAATTTATATGCCTAATTTCAAGAGTTACTATTTGACACTACATGAATGAAGAGTGGATTAAATGTGGCTATATAAGTCAGTGAAACAGAAAAAAGAGTCCAATAAATAAACACAAACACATACGGCCTATTGAATTTTCACCAAAATGGCAAGGTAATTTAATGAGGAAATAGCCATTTTAACAAAGGGTGCTGGACTAATGGGATATCCATGTGTAAAACAACATGAATTTAGACTTACCTTTAGTGTATGTAAATTGCAATGTATCATAAAAATAAATATAAAAGATAAAATTATAGATTCTTAATGCAAACAAACTTGATTTCGTCAAATATTTCTTAAATAGGAAATAAAAGGTACACACCATAAAATAAAAATCAGTAAAATGATTTTTTTCAAAATTAAAAATTTCTGCTCCCCAGAAGTTAAAGACAATGTAAACAATAAACTTTTAGAAAATGTTTGCAAAACACATATCTGATAAATGACCTGTATTGACAATAAGTGATAAGTACTTATATCTCAATACTAAGATAAAACACTAAATGAATCTGTAAATATAAAGGACAAAGCTTTTCACAGATGCTTTGATAGGAAAGCTATATGAATGGCTAATAAGAAAGGATGCTCAACCACATTAGTCATCATTAATCAACTTCATTAAAACCATAATTAGATATTACTAATTATCTAAGAGTATGACTAAAATTAAAAACAGACTGACCATAACAAGAGTTAGCAATTGGTGGAGAAATGGAACTCTAACTCAATAACTGCTGGTGAGAATGTAAAGTGATATATCTGCTTTGGAAGAGCGTTTTGCAGTTTAATATAAAGTTAAATCTACAGGTACCATATGACTCAACCATTGCACTCCTAGGTATTTAATCAAGAGAAGTGAAAGCATATGTCCATAAAAACTTGTGCATAAATGTTCATAGTAGCTGTACTGTAATATCCTCAAACTGAACACAACCCAAAAGTCCATCAACAAGTGAATGGATAAACACATTGTGGTAAATACACATTTGTATGGATACACAAATGGAATACTAATCAGCAGTTAAAAGGAATGAGCTATTGATCCCCGTAGCAATATCTGTAACTCTCAAAATAAGTGTAAAGTGAATTGAAAGAAGTCAAAGAAAAGAGAGTACATGCCATGGACACACGTGAATGATGTGGGAAATACAAAACATAATTTGGGACATTGGCTCTTCAAGATTTTTTCTATCATCTATCATGTTTTAGTCAGACTAAATATCATTTGAATTGACCAATAGGCAATGTTCTATTCAATTCTGATGTATTACAGAATGACTTAAAAGTTTTAATCAATATTGGTAGATCCTAAAGTACATGTACTATTCTATAAAGGTATTATAGGGAGTTTCTTTCCACTGCCAAAGTATTAAGTCAACTTGAAATATAATACAATTTCTACCTTTATTAAACCTTTTTAATTCATCAACTATAAGCAACTAATAAAGTTAACCCATTTGCTTTTACCATACTTTGCCAAGTTTTTGGCAGCCTTGAGAATATAATTTACATTCTGAACATCAAGGAATATATTGGTCATCCTATCACATAATGGAACCTTTCTTATTAGCCCCTCATACAGTGGTAAGTAGAAATCCACTGGTGAGTTATTTCCCTCCTATTACCACCGTATGTTTCTATACTTCTTCAACCCTCCTATTTCAACCTTTGTAGGAAGCCTTCCTTTCCTATCCATGACACCAGCACACTTCTATTTTAGTATTTATTATATAAATAAAAATGATATTTCACTTTGATATTATTTTGTTGTTACTCTAATTTGTTCCCAAAGTGCTCAGATTGGGTTTGAAATTATTTGCTGACTACATGTTTGCTGTCAACACACACGCACACACACACATACCAGTTGCAATTAAATGACTGGAATGTAAAGAATATTCAATCTAAAAAGTATTTAGATATAACTTTTTTTACTGTTTTCAAACACAGAAGGCTCAAATTAATTTAGATCAACAGAGAAGGGGAAAATTGTGAAAAATAGGATTAAAGTAAGTGTTTAACACTAGATAATAGAGATACAATTCTCCAAATATATTTCCTTATCTCTGATATCATCTATAAATCCTGTGAATTAATGCCCTACTTTAATTAACTCATATTTAATTATGGATTCTGTGGATACACTGTACTAAGTTCTTTTATGTGATAAAATTATGGTTTTATGTTTTAGACAAATTTTATATGTATTTCCTTTACAGAGAAAGCAATTCAAGTTAAAAATTATATATCATCATAAAAAGATATTGTTTTTCAAAATTTGCTGTAGTACTTAATCAAATTTCATGTCACCATTAGAGAATTATGGAAAACTGCTTACATAATTTAAAATCAGAATGAAAAAATAAACAGTTGCCAATAACAACTTTGGTGTTGATTCTGAGTAGATCTTCATGTGTTTCAATTTAAAAGAAAATAATTATATAATTAGTCATGAGAACAGGGCTTAGGAGATGCCGCTATATTGAGCAAATCCACACCTGTTATTCTAAAAAGACACTTAACCGAGGAGGTCAGAGCAAATTAAGCACAGGTGGGCTCCTTCTGAAAACTCCTTTTAGCTCAGTTCTACTATCAATGTCCATCATCAGTTGTTAATACAATGATCTCTTCTCATCTGCAACAAAACAAAAAACTACCGTGCCCCGGGGTTGCCTGTTGCACGCTCCAAAGAATGTACACTGCTTATGTGACCAGGTGTGCACAACAGGAAGGAATTAAGATGAAGCCGTCAGAATGATAACAATCATGCCTTGATGAGTTCTTGTTATTTTAAGACACACCTGCTCCAAGTCAGCAGGATTTCTGAGGAAAATCTGAAATGTATTGGATGTATCCCAAGGCACATAAAAGACTGAATTCAATTCTGTCTAGCTGATGTTTAGAAATTTACAGCAGTGCTGACTGGGCTAAATGCCTTTCTTGCAAAATTCTAGAAGACACAGTGCTGTATTTGTCAGAGAAAATTACATAACAGAGCCTTTGTTAAAAATGCATAACTTCCTCCCTGCCCTCATCCTTCCTTCCTCCTTCCTGAGTAGGTGTGCTGGTCTTGACCAAGCTAGAAATGTGATAGGAAGATATACTATTATTTATAAGGAAAGACTGATGTCTCTTCACAATCTCAGGGTTAATTGATGATTCCTAAAGGGACAGCAATTGTCCTATAAACTGTAGAAATTTAAAAAGGTATCAGTGCAGATATAAAAGTGTATGTATATGTTCATGTATGTATATACATATATATATATATGCATACACACAGAAAATCACTGGGTGAGCATGTTAGATATATATAAATTAAATATACTATAATTATTGTCACTTTGTTCTTTATACTTTCCACTATTTACCTACTAGTTTTATAATCAGATAAAAAGGCAATAAAGGCTTATTTTTATTTGTTGGGAAAGTGCAGCATAGAAAAACATAGAAATTAGAGACAACATTTACCTAGGAAATTTAAATAACATAATCCATTGCCTATTGTAATTTATACAAAATTAAAAATGTGCTATAAGGTCCCATATTATGCAATTACAATTTTCATGGGGAAATGGTGAAAAAATAACAACCATATGTCAGAGGCAACTGTTTAAATGGGATTTTATCTAATATCTTGACAGAAATATGTATGCATATCATGCGTTATTCCAAACAATGTTATAATGCTATTTTAGAAATATATTTAATTCACGATGAAGTAAAAAATTAAGAGATGACATCAAAAGAGCAAAAGAAAAAGATGACATCAAGATGAACAAAGAAATTAAAAGATGACATCAAGTAGAACAAAGAGAAAAAGAAGATGAAGATCAAGAGGGAGGTTTGAACAATAAGTTGCATGCCTTTATTGCCTATTTTCTTGGTATGACATGAAAATTCACACTGACATTTCTAGCAGAGATCACAAAGAGAAGGAAATGGATCAACTACATGCTATAAAACGGTTGTAAAATTAGAACAACGACACAACCAAAATGGGCTGTGGCCTAAAAGAAGCTCAACTGCTGTACTTCCAGGGCTTTAAGGGACCAGGCATTTCCCCTTGGGTACACATGCTTTGGATCAAATATTTAGTGTGATAAACATTATCTAGAAAAATACTCATAATAGATACAGAACTAAGTAGACTTAAGGGGGGAAAACTCAGCATCTACTCTCAGCAGATCTCTTGGCACAGAGCAGAGAGTAAGGGGTTAGAAACCACAGGTTTTTGGTGTTTTGTTGTTGTTGTTGTTGCTTTTAGTTTTAAAAATAAGAATAATAATAGGTTCTACTTATTAGGGGTGTTCTAGGAATTAAATGAGATACGCTTGGCTTAGAATTTGGCATAAAACAGCAAAAATAATGGTTATTATTATATGGGAAACGATGAATTGTGCTTCCTTTAGAAAACCATCCAAAAATATTATTTCTTTCAATGACTCTTTCAAGATGTCTTGTCTGGCACTGTGTTCACAGGGATACTCATGAACTGAGTAGGTTAAGTGCACTAATATTGTATGATCACTAACTACATATCCATAGGACTTACCAAGTGGGCAGCTATGTCATGATCAGACTTAAATTTGCTTAGGAAAAACGAGAAGCTCACTAGACCATCAGTGTAGTTAGTAAGCCATCTTTTGTCTACAGGTCAAAGGTGAGTTGCACATATAAAACAATTACTAAAAAAATAAAAATAAAGAGATGGGTATATTGGTAGAAAGTAATAACAAGAGGGATGCAAAGTAGGGTCCTCGGACTCCAGGGGGTACAAAAAACAATGTGTTGTGACAGAGAAAGTGTTATAAAAAATGTGTTTGCTAACAAAGAAATTAAGCTTTAATAATACTGTGAATTTTGCCAATACTGTAACATGACAGCCATCATATGTGAGTTAATCTAAGGGAAGAGTAGAGAGGGTGTGGGATACTCTCACTTTTCCTTTTTCTCAGTACTCTAAGATTCATGGCCATTTCCAAATTAAACTAAAAAAAACCAAAACAAACAAGCAAACAAACAAAAACCACTATACTATGGAAAAGAGACATGAAAAAAAAATTTCCAAAGTCATTTTGGATCAAGGATAACTCTAGTTATATACACACAGGTGAAAGAATAGGGAAGAACAGAGTTGACACGTTTTATACATCTGATAAAAGCCTACTATATACCAAATCACAGAGTAAATCATGATCTAGTTAGATCCAATAGGAAATGGGCTAAAATTTTCAAAATATTAAGAAGTCTCTCAGAAATGTAGTTTCTAATTTTCTACTGTAGCTAGTTCAGAAGGTAAAAATAATTTTTACATAAGTAAATATACACTTACTGGAGTGAAAACAACAATATTTTACTGATTTGGATGTGTAATCGCATAATTGTGAGAACATCGGTGCATATGCTAAAGTGAATGATGTATTCTTCATAGAGGTCAGTGTTATGGAGGAGGATGGTTTACAAATTGGGACCTGAAGAATGGGGAGGGACGCACTGGTTCAAGGTAAGCTTCTGACTGAGGACATGATGTGCTGGGGCAAAGAACTGCATTGTGTAGCTAGGGGTAGGAGATGTCTAGGCAGGCTCAGTATAATAGACTGCATGAATATTTATTCTTTCATCCAAAGATCATACATCTTCTTATTGTTATCATAAGTTCATTTATCATCTTCTCCTCAAAAGTTGCTATAACCAAATGATTGATATTGAATAAAAAAACGTTAGAGGTAGAAGAGTTCAAAATGTTCACTGAAGAGAAAGGTTTTCAAACAATTTTCTTTTTTTTAAGGACTTTATTGGTATACAATTCACATATTTAAAGTGTACCATTTAATGGTTTTTAGTAGTTTTCCAGACATGTGCAGCCATCACCATAGTCAATTTTAGAACATTTTAATCACTGATTGTTTTCAGCAGAAATATTTCTTTGGAGAAATTGAAGCCCAACTTGCAGAGTGGAGAAAAGGGACTTCCAGCTCCTGTTCCCAGGTAAGGAACGTGTAAGTCCCCACTCTGTCCTAAAAACAAGGAAAAGGCTGAACAGACCAAAAATCAACAACTCTTCCTGGATTTGTAAGAGGGGCGGACACAGGGCAAGACACAGGCTCCAAGACTGGAAAGACAGGCAAACACAGAACAACTTATCTGAGTGGAGATTCAGGAGCAGAAACAGCTGAGGAACAAGGGCCAAGGTAGAAAAACCTGGACTGTAATTTCCTTATTGCTGGAGGCTCTGTGTGGACCACTTTGGGAGTTAAAAACTCCAAGGGCACCCAGTAATAAGGGAGTCCCACAATATTGCAAGATTTACCTTCAGGAACTCAACTAGGTTCCGACAGTAAATATTGGAGAAAAATTCCATCATCCTTTCAGCAGAGGGAGGGGAAAGGAAACTTTTAAAATAAGCTTGAGTACTCTGTTCTTAGCAAGGCCTGACCTCAGGAGAAACTAGTTAACAAGAGCCATAACTGCTAGGGTATTGTCAGAGCCTAACTGACCTGAGAGAAGGGAACTGTCCAGCTCCAGCCAGCTCTAGCCATCCTGTCCCACCCAAGTGGGGAGGAAAAAAAACAACTGAGAAGCATTTGTGAAGTTCACAGTCCAGAGGCACAGGCTCACTAAAAGATTCAGGCCTAATCACAGGACTATAGCATTCTTCCCCTTTGCTCACACCTCACTCCATTACAAAAGCCTATTTACAATAGTCCTTTTACACACTAAATCATATTCGGCTATCAAGAAAAAAAATTACAGGTACAGGCATACCTCGTTTTATTGCGCTTTACTTTATTGTGCTTTACAAATACTGATTTTTTTTACAAATTGAAAGTTTGTGACATCCCAGCATCTAGCAAGTCCGTTGGCACCATTTTTCCAACAACATTTGTTCACTTTATGTCTCTTTGTCACATTTTGTTAACTCTTGTAATAAAGGCATACCTTGGAGATATTGTGGGTTTGGTTCCAGATCACCCCAATAAAGTATCACGTTAAAGCTAGTCACAGGAATTTTTTGCTTTCCTAGTGCATATAAAAGTTATATTTAGGGCTTCCCTGGTGGCACAGTGGTTGAGAAGCCACCTGCCAATGCAGGGGACACGGGTTCGAGCCCTGGTCTGGGAGGATCCCACATGCCGCGGAGCAACTGGGCCCGTGAGCCACAACTACTGAGCCTGCGCGTCTGGAGCCTGTGCTCCGCAACAAGAGAGGCCGCGACAGTGAGAGGCCCGCGCACCGCGATGAAGAGTGGCCCCCGCTCGCCGCAACTGGAGAAAGCCCTCGCACAGAAACGACGACCCAACGCAGCCAAAAAAAAAAAAAAAAAAAGTTATATTTACATTATGCTGTATTTTATTAAGAGTGCAACACTATTATTTCTAAAAAAACAATGTGCATACCTTAATTAAAAAATAATGCTGTTGGAAATATGGTGCCAACAGTCATGCTAGACTCGGGGTTGCCACAAACCTTCATTTTGTAAAAAACACAATATCTGCAAAAAGAACAATAAAGTGTAATAAAACAAGGTATGCCTGTATTTCATTATTTTTTATTTGTTATGGTGATCAGTGGTCTTTCATATTACAATTATGATTGTTCTGAGGCGCCATGAACCTCATCCACATAAGACAGAAAACTTAATCCATAAATGTGTGTATTCTGACTGCTCCACTGACCCATCCCCTCATCTCTTTCCTTCTCCTCTGGCCTTCCTATTCCCTGAGATTCAACAATATTGAAATTAGGTCCATTAATAACTCTACAATGGCCTCTAAGTGTTCAAGTAGCCGCATGTTTCTCAATTTAAATCAAAAGTTAGAAATTATTAAGGTTAGTGAGGAAGGCATGTTGAAAGCCAAGACAGGCCAAGAGCTAGGCCTCTTACATCAGTTAGCCAAGTTGTGAATGCAAATTAAAGAGTTTTGAAGGAAACTAAAAGTGCTATTCCAACGAACACATGAAAGATAAGAAAGGGAAACAGCCTTATTACTGATATGAAGAAAATTTTAGTGGTCTCCATAGAAGATCAAACCAGCCACAACATTCCCTTAAGCCAAAAACCTAATTTAGAGCAAGGCCTTAACTTTTTCCAGTTCTATGAAGGCTGAGAAAAGTGAGAAAGCTATGGCAGAGAACTTTGAAGCTAGCAGAGGTTGGTTCGTGAGGTTTAAGGAAAGAAGCCACCTCCATAACGTGAAAGTGCAAGGTGAGGGAGCCAAGTGGTGATATAGAAACTGCAAGTTATCCAGAAGATCTAGCTAAGATAATTAATGAAGGTGGCTATGCTAAACAACAGATTTTCAATGTAGACAAAACAACCTTATATTGGAAGAAGATGCCACCTCAGACTTTCATAGCTAGAGAAGAGAAGTCAATGCCTGGCTTCAAAGCTTCAAAGAACAGGCTGAATCTCTTGTTAGTGGCTAATGCAGCTGGTGACTTTAAGTTGAAGCCAATGTTTATTTACCACATTTAAAGTCCTAGGGCCCTTAAAACTTATGCTAAATCTACTCTGCCTGTGCTCTATCAGTGGAACAACAAAGCCTGGATGACAGCACATGTGTTTACATTATAGTTTACTGAATATTTTAAGCCCACTATTTAGACTTACTGCTCAGAAAAAGATTCCTTTAAAAATATTACTGTTGATCACCCAAGAGCACTGGTGGAGATGTACAATGAGATTAATGTTGTTTTCATGTCTGCTCACACAGCATCCAACTGCTGCCCATGGATCAAGGAGTCATTTTTTTTCAAACTTTATGATTTAAGAAATACATTTCATAAGGCTGTATCTGCCATAGATAATGATTCCTTTGATGGATCTGGGAAAAGTCAATTGAAAACCTTCTGGAAATGCTTCACCATTCTTATATGTCATTAAGAACATTTGTGATTGATGGGAAGAATTCAAAATATCAACATTAACAGGAGTTTGGAAGAAGCTGATTCCAACCCTCACGGATGACTTTGAGAGGTTCCAGACTTCAGTGGATGAAGTAACTGCAGATGTGGTAGAAAGAGCAAGAGAATTAGAATTAGAAGTGGAGCCTGAATATGTGACTGAACTGCTGCAATCTCATGATAAAACTTTAAGGAATGAGGAGTTGCTTCTTATGAATGAGCAAATAAAGCAGTTTCTTGAGATGGAATCTATTCCTGGTGAAGATGCTGGGAAGACTGTTGAAATGACGGCGGAGGATTTCGAATATTACATAAACTTAGTTGATGAAGCAGTGTCAGAGCCTGAGAGGATTGATTCCAATTTTGAAAGAAGTTCTACCGTGGGTAAAATGTTGTCAAATAGCATTGCATGCAACAGAGAAATTATTCATGAGAGGAAGAGTCAATTGACATGGAAAACTTCATTGTTATCTTAAGAAACTGCCACAGCCACCCCAGTCTTCAGCAATCACCACTCTGATCAGTCAGCAGCCAGCAACATGGAGGCAAGACAGTACAATGCAAACATGACTTTAATATGTATTAGAAAACCAAAAAATTCATGTGACTTTCTTTATCATGATATTTGCTTTATTGCGGTGGTCTGGAACAGAACCTGCAATATCTCCAGTGTATGCCTGTATAGGAAAAGGCAAAAAACACAAATTGAAGAGACAGAGAAATCATCAAAACCTGACATGGTAGGGATATTAGGATTGTCAGATCAGGAATTTAAAATTACTATGATTAATGTGCTAAGCACTCTAATGGATAAAGTAGACAGTTGCCAGACAGATGGGCAATGTAAGTAGAGAGATAAGATTCCTAAGAAAATAAACAAAAGAAATCCTAGAGATCAAAAACACTATACTAGAAATGAACAGTACTTTTGATGGGTTAATGTTGACTGGAAACAGCTGAGGAAAGAATCTCTGAGCTAGAGGATATATCACTAGAATCCTCAAAAAGCAAAAAGCAAAGAGAACAAAGACTGTAAAAAGCAGAACAGAATATCCAAGGACTGTGGGGCAACTACAAAAGGTGTAACGTATGTGTAATGGGAATACTAGAAGGAGATGAGAAAAAGGAACAGAAGAAATATTTGAAACAATAGTGACTGAGAATCCCCCAAAAATCAATGTCAGACACCAAAGCACAGATCCAGGAAGCTCAGAGAACACCAAGCAGGATAAATGTAAATAAATAAATAAATAAAAATAAAGTGGGTAAAGGTTGTGCTTTAATTTGAGATAGTGTAGAGCATCCAAATGAGCTCAGCCTCCCTCATCCATGTTCCCTTCCTGTGGAAGCTTGATTGGGCTGAAATTGTGAGAAATCCAGCTTGATTGTGAGAAATCCCCAAAGTAGCTTCAGATCTGAGCTTAAAAAATAACTTATATATTGCCAACTCCTCCATTTACAGTTAGAAAACTGGAAACCGTATCTATTAAATCATGTTCCTAAATTCTCCAAATTAATTGGAGAGCTAGGACTAGACACACAAATCTTTCCTTAGGTGAACTCATATACATCACTGTGTATAGAAGATGACATGTCTTAACTAATGACCAAACAGATATGGTGTTACTAATATGGTCACGGTACTCCAAAACTTAAATATTCTCAGTAAAATAGCAAGAGCTAATGCAATGGATCAATAAGCCATTTTATAATTATGGATTAGTTTTAAATAATAAATTAAATTTCATGACTTTTTAAAGTTGTTTTACACTTCCTGACTTCATCAGAGTAGCATCTGATATCAAATATGAGTCTACATTAATGCATTTAAATACCTTTGAAAATTTTATTGTTAATAGTCGTTTCTCATAGTACATATATGTATTTATAAATCATTTGTTAAACAGAGCACAGTTTGACTTGTTACTGTTTAACTGATCTTGCTGAAGATTTTTTTTTCTTATACATACTTGCAGAAACTAATTATTTTCAACATTTTTTCCTGCAAAATAGATATTTGGGGGAGAAGATGTGGCATAGTTTGCTTGTCTTTGTTGCTTCACTTGATAACTCTTCCATGCAAATAAGATAGGCTGAGAAATAATCAATAGGGTATAAGAAATCATATGTGAGATAATACTCATTATATTTCTTAATAAGTGACTGAGAAAAAGTATTTTTAGCACGATAGTACACTGTGAGTCTGATGGCTTTCCAACTTTAATCAAAATGTTGTTCATTATAGTGGGAAAATAAATATCTTTATGATTAAATGTATTTGAGTATGAAATGCTTAGAGAAAATCTAGAACTTTATGGTTCCTGAAAATTGCATTTTAAACTGCATTTTGGGATAGTTTTCAAACTTAGAAAGTTTTTTAAACAAATGACATTAAATGACTTAAATAGCAAAAATGTAATTAGATAAAATTATAATATTAATTAAAAATTTAAAATATATACCCATAGACTTGGAGATAGTGGTTAGTAAAGTGCCTGGTACATAATAATACATAAGATAATAGATGGTGCTTATTAGTAGTATGACTATTATTAACACAATTATCGCTATCATTATTTTTTGATATGCTTATTTTCTCTTTTAAATCCCCACCGCATTTTCTATCTCTCTCTATATATCCTTTTCTCAATTATTTGTATACATGTGTTAGCCTCTCTGCTCATTTTGTAACTTTCTTGATGTTAGGGATTTTATCTCAATCTCTCTGTCTTCTAAGTAATCTTCCCCACTTCCTGACACACAAGAATTCAATAAATATGTGTTGAGTTTAAAAAAGTATATACATACATATATATATACACACCCATATATAATTATAATATTAATTCAAAATATATTATATATACATATATATGTTTTGTACTAATGTATATGATATAGGTATACTATATGTAATAAATATAAAAACACTGATGTATACCTAAAATAATGAAAATAAAATATGACATTGTAAATAAATCTTTAAGATGAAACCAAATATTAGCATATTCTTAGAAATTTGCATAAAAAATTTTAAACCAAAGAGAAAACCCTCTGTGGCTAATTTTCACCCAGCTCTACATTTGTAAGCAAGGTACAAAATATTGGTTTAGAAAAAAATTTTTTTTAATTAATTTTATAAGTGAGGTATAAACATCACTCGTACTTATGTACAGCCAAAATAATTGTAATATTCTTGTCCAAATCTATAAATGGCTAAATTCCCTTTAATCTTTGACTTAATATAATTATAATCCATTATTATTTGCTTTTAGAAATTACCAATATTAATTTATAAAATTAAATCATTAAAAAACTTCATGGAAAATCACACTTTGTTATAATCAAAAAACAATGATCAATCATTCATTCAAGTAAAAGATTGCAAATAATGAGATTAAGAAAATCAATCATATTTACATTTTGTAATACCTGATACCAGTTAAAAATGATACTAAAAAAGTAATAAAGGAAATAAGCATACATTCCATCTATAAACGAGATGATTCAACATGAACAGAGAGTTCTTGCTGTCTTGTGTAGTCACTACAGAGAGTTTCCTGGGGTTGCTTCAATGAATAAATACTAATGCCCCCAAATAAGAATAAATGCAGAAAGTTTACAATATGTCAAATCATTCTCATGTATAATTAAAACTGCTATAGATGAATATTAGTTGTTAAAAATAACATTTAATTATTTTAATGAGGATGAAATTGAACACAGAGCAATATCTTGTAGCATATCAGAAACACATTTGCAACAGAAGTAGAAATGTGCTGTTTGAAATAATTGGTTTTAAAATGTTAATTTCCTCCCCTTGTTTCCCTTTCTTAAGGCATTGAAAAGTTCAAATACAGTGAACCATATTAAAAATATCTAATATTTCCTGAGCTTATATTATATGCTAAGCACCATTCTTTCTTTAAGGTGGGAATATTTGATCTTATTTTAATTATCATGATGTAGGTCAGGGGTTAACAAAATGCTGCCTGGGGGCCAATCCAGTCTGCTACCTGTTTTTGTAAACAGAGTTTTGTTGGACCTCCACCTTGTCCATTAATTTGCATTTTCTAGGATTGCTTTCATACTAATATGGAAGAGTTGAGTAGTTGCAAATGACCATATGATCAGCAAACCCTAAAATATTATCTGGCCACTTACAAAAAAATTTGACAGCCACTGATGTAGCTAATATGATTTTAATTTTCAGTGAATCTTTGTATCAGAACAGAAGACACAAACTGTAAACTCTGGAGTCAGAGAAGAAAGCCAGCTTTGATTGACTCCAGGTGATTTTATGTTTCTTACATTACACAACACAGAAGTTTAGAAAATCAACTACACAAGGAAAGGATAGTGTAGATTTTTTTTTTTTTAGCTGTTTATGCATAAATGTCTTGGGGCTTTATTTGGCTGAAGCCCAAAAGAAAAAAAGTTTATTTAATCATATGCTGAGTTTACAGAGTAATAGAATCCAGCCCACAGGATTTACTATATATACTCTCCTGCCTCAGACTGTTATACCATTATCTTTAATTTTCAGTGCCACATTCATTCATTCTTCCTTCCTTCCTGTTAGAAAAGGAGTGTCCCTTTTTCAACTTAAAGCTATTTCATTGACTCTGCTTTGGATCCCATTTCTTCTGACACTCCCAAGTCCTTCCTCTGTTTATTAGTCTCTCTCTTCACAGGCAATTTTTTGAAAAAATTTACTTCAATTACTTTGTTATTTTTTCATCTTTACTCCTCAACTCACTGTGGTCTAGCATCTACTTCATTCAATCCACTGAAATGGCTCTGGTCAAGATCAGTATGGAAATCCTTGTAGCTGAGGTCATTAGACACTTGTCAGTCCTTATCTAATTTGACTCTTTATATTCTACACTCTCTGATACTCCATTGGTATTGAAATAGTCTATTCCCTTGTTTTGTGAAGTCACTCTCGTTGCCTTTCCCTATTTTTCATGCTGTTGCTCTTATTCACCTTTGAGGTTATCTATTGCCAGATCTATGCCACACACGTGTTAGTGTTCTCAATATTTTGTAATAGAATTTGTCTTTTTATTCTGTGTATTTCCCGTGGGTAATCATGAAAAATATTTTATTTTTATTGATTGTTTATTGCTTATCATGTCTTTAATTAATATCAATATGATTAATAAATGTATATTTTGTTCCATATTTTCTCCTAAACTCCAGAATTATATATCAAACTGCATTTGCCATGTATTCACTTACCACCCTAAGGCATCTCAAAATTAATAGGTCCCAGTCTAATGCCATTATGGTCTCTGTCAGATGTATCTTCTTTTACCCTATGTGCTGTGTTCTCTATCACAGTAAATGGCATTTTTCTCCACCCTGGCTCAAGGCAGGCAGATATCTGAATAATACACTCAAGGCTGTGTAAAAGTATAACACTAAACTATTAATTAAAATGAGAAATATAGCCATCAAACAGATTGGTATGGTCATGTTTGCTAATTGATGCTTTTGCTCTAAAGTAAATCAAAATGAAAAAAAAATCAAAATTAAAAAGTTGTATGGGAGCATAAGTTCATAGCCAAGTTTATTTTAGGTCTTCATGCAACTGGACCAAACAAAGGTGTGGTTGAATATTTGCGCAAGACATCTCAAATATCAAAGAAAAATATCTGTTAAATTAAGTTTCACAACAATGATTAAATATTCTGCAGTTATTTTATTTCATATATTTTATAATAATTGTATGGAAAATGCTCAAAATTAAATAAAATAAAGTCTCAAGATAGCATCTGTATGATAATCTCATATAAGTTATATTGTTATATATCTCTCTATACGGAGAGATAGATACAGACATAGTAGAGATTATAATATAGACATAGATAAATGTATAGAGAAATATCTGAGTATTTTTAGAGGTATAATCAAATGTTAATAGAGGATGGCATGGCCTAACAGAATAACTAAGTAATTATCCTACTTTTCACATTCTCGTCAATTCACTTAAGAGAGTTATTCAAGCATTCATTTTCTTGATTTTGCAGAGTTGTATCACCACTGATATCCTGATAGGTTTGTGATGACAATTTGTTTAAAAACTCAGATATACAGACTCTGGTATATTGTCTAACATATGACAGAACTCAGACATTGGAGCTGATCATTATAACAGTTAATATTTCAAAATCATGAGAATATAAATATGACTATGACAGTAAAATTGTTTTACAATAGAACTTACATGGTTAGAGTTGGCAAACAATTAAGTAAACAAAAATATATAATATAATTTCAGGTAGTGATATAATATAGCAGGATTGGAAATGGAGTCTTTGAAAGGGCTTTGTTAGATTGGGCAAACAGTGTTGACTTCTCTGAAGGGCTGACTTTGAGCTGAGGTCTAAATGAGATCAGGGAGAAAGGCACAGGAAGGTCCAGGGAAAGAGCATCCCTGCAGTGGGAAGCAATGGCAAAGGCCCTCAGAACCAAGGGGCTGTACAGCTGTTGTGGCTGTAGCATATAGAGAAGGAAGGCAGTCAAAGATGTAGGCAGGAAACAAAGCTCCATGAATATTTTCACATTTCTGCATGGCCAGGGCTTTCTGAGCATAGAGCATTGACATCTGGGTTAAAGAATAATAGAACAACAACCCTAAAGATGGAGGTCTCCAAGATGATATTAAGTCTTATCTCTCATCAGAGTCACCTGTTTACTTTTCAGGGTGGTGAAGTTCCTTCCTCTCCCCAGAGAGGATTTGTTTATGTTGCAAAGTATCTCTTCCTCTCTCCTGAGGGGAGGAGGGACAGATGTGCCAGGTTCCAGTTTCATATTTTTGAGATTACTCTCCTGTGGTACAAACCCTATGGGCACGTACAAGTGGCACCATATCCTCACATCATCCTGCAGGGAATCAGTGCCTAGGTGGCTGGAGCTAAGGTGCTCTGTGAGAAATAACTGAAACCTCATGTTTCCTATCTACCTACCTACATGCATACACACATAGGTACATCCATAAATACAACAGAGGAACCATATCCCTTTGTACCTCACTGAAGAGTTATTTGATTTTTATTTCAGGGGAGAGGTTAATGCTTACTTTAGCCAAGGTGGTAGGTGTGGAGATTTTGGTAATAAGTAAGAATAGGGATGTACTTTGAATGTAAATTTGTTGGAAAGATGTTAAAACTATTACATTAGAGGCCAAAACTGAACTCTCTACTTCTATTCTTGCCCATCTAGAGTCTGTCATACAGTAACCAGAGAATGTTCTTTAAAACCATCATTCAAATCATATCACTTTTCTGCTCAAAATCATTCAATGATTTCCTTTCTCACACACAGTAAAATCTCAAGTCCTTACCTCTTGCCACGCCTTACCTGAATTAACCCTGTGCCCACCCCACCACCATGGTGTCCCTCCAGCCACATTGGCCTCCTTCGTTTTCTTCTGGCTGATGAGGCACACTCCTGCCTCAGAACCTTTGCACATTTATTTCTGTCTGAAAAGTTCTTACCTCCGATATCTCTCTGACTTACTCCCTTGCTGAATATAGGCCCTGCTCAAGCACTACCTCAGCAAACAGCTTTACCTGTTCTTACCACTGTCAAAATCACCTCCCACCCAACCAACAATATCCTTATATTACTTTTTAAAACCTGTTTATCATTCTTATTATCACCAGCCATGTCTTAGGTATTTATGTGTCTGTGTGTTTGCTAGTTTTTTACTGGAATATAAATGTATAACTACAGAGACTTATGCTTTCATTGAATTCCCAAGATTTAGGATAGTCCCTGGTACAAAGTAGGCTTTCTAATGGATGAATAAAAATGCATGAGTGGAGTTACTGGATTGGGTTGTAGAAAAGATAAAATGAGGGCATATCTAAGATGTATTAATCAGCTGGGTATATGTAATGCCGTTTACAGATTTATGGAAGAGGAGGGCAGGAACAGCTTTGAGGAATCTTACCTTGTTTAACTCATACCATTTGAAAAAGAGTGCATTTTTTTATGTTAAAATATAGTAATAATTAAAAAAATGTTTTAAGATGCAAATTCAAAAAATGAATGTAGAAAAGACACCCATCTTAGAGCACAAATATGTGAGTTTTGAATTTCACTAATATCCATGGAAATTCTCTAATTTACCTCTCTGGGTTTTCCTGGTTCCTATCCTTTTGACTTTTACTCACATTGTCCTTTCCAGTTTAGACTCATTGCATAAGGATTATTGAGATCACTCCCCCAGCCTCTCTCTTATTCCTTTCTGAGAAACAGTCTTTTAAGAACTTTTTCAGAAGCAGATTCCCAGGACATGATACCCATCCTCATCAAATGCCTCTGTTATCTTTGTAAGCACATCATTATTCTCTTATTCCCTATTAAATGAGAACAGCTATTGACTAAGTTACTTTATAGATCCATATGGTATTTAAAATAAGAAGCACAATATTATAATGTAAGATGAACTAGTACACAGAAACACAGCCTAACTGGAATTAATTCAATCAATCACAACGTTGATGCTGTCAACATCAAGGGCTCAAATTAGTGCCAACATTGATTGTGGTTCTTTCCTGACAATTGTTTTATGGGTATTAAATGAAAAGCATAATAGCATTGAACTCAAAGGAATCCTGTTGTTTCTCCTTTTCAAACACAACTTGTCATCACTTACTGTAAATCTCTGCATCCGCTCAGCTTCTTTTCTAGCTTGTTATAGCATTGATTCAAAATCCTTGATTTTTCCTTAGTTGCATCTTGTAAAACAATTTACTACATGTCTTTCTGAGATCTAGGTAGAAGACTCCCACCACCTTTGCCTCATCTACTTCCTTACTCACTGCAAAGACTTGATCAGATCCCTCGGGCCCCATCCCTTTCTCTTATAAAGTGTTGGCAAAACAGTACACTCGATGCTCTTCTCTTGAAAACTTGCATGCTTGTTTATTGTAATTGAAGCACTTACTGGTTATAAAAACATCAGTTTCCAGGAGATTTTTTTACAGTCAATTTAACACAAATCAATTGTCTATTCAGGTTCTCAGAGGGATGACTGAAATAGTATGTTTCAGAATTTTGTACCCCTTTTGTCTCTTTTCCCCTCATATCACTGCAAAGACTGCTGACCACTCTCTTTCTGAAACTACTACGTTGACCTTTTTCACGCCATTTCTTACTGATCCTCCCTCTATTTCTCTGATCATTTGCTCCTTTCCTTCCTTGTCTATCTTTTCCTCCAACAAGTTATTTGAACACTGGTGTTCATCAGGGTTTTTATACTCAACTCATTATCATTCTCCTACTATATATTTTCTCTGGGTGATCTCATTTATTCTTGTCACAAACACTGTTTTCTCCCTTGAAAGTCAGTTGTCCATGTGTCTACTGAACTTGTATACTAACTTGTCTTTCTGTAGGAATGTTTAAGTCAACATTTCCATAACTGGCCTCATTTTTCACTGCATAATAACCTTGATCTCCTTTTTCCCCTCTCCATTGATTGTAACTATCTCCTACCTTGTTGCCCAATTCAGAAAATTGAGAGTCATATTAAACCTCTCCTTTCCCTCTTTCCAAATGTAATTAATCACATTCTACTGATTTTCACCTGTAAAACTTTCTAAATTCTGTTTCTTTTTCTTTGAGGCTCCCCTATTGTTGTGTCAGGACCATGCCAAGAACCTCCTATGTATTCTTGCTATGATGGGTCTTCTGAAAGCCATCTATACACTGCAGCTAGACTAATCCATTTCACATCAACTGGTCAAATCTGTCAATCATTCTCTATCATGTAGGATGAACTTTAAGCTCCTTAGTTTTGAGAATAAAGTCCTACATATTGTGACCTAAGTATGCAAACTCATTCCCTACCTCTGTCTATCTGGAAATCTCATTTCTGGCAATTTTAATCAGTTACAGATCCTTTACAAATTTAGCAGTGCTGATCTTTTTGTCTAGAAACCACTTTTTTCTTAATCTGAACTGCATTTTATTGAATTTCAGAAATTTCAGCAATATGTCTTCTATCCTGTACTCTCATAACATTTTATGTGCACAACTTCACCTCAGTTGTCACTTTATATTTAAACTAACCATTTCAATAAACTCCTCCCATTAGCCTGTGAGTTAATAAAATAAAGCTTTAATGCCTTTTTCATCTTTTTGTAACTAGTGTTTGGCACAAAATTTGGCTCACAGGAGGTGTTAAGTAGAATCTGCCTGAAGGAAGATAGTTTCTAGGGAATTTTTCAGTTTTTATTAACTTTCTTGAACTTTAAAACATTTCATACCCTTGATTATTTTCTCTCTTTAAAAACAAAATTTATTTCCAGGTTTTATCCTATAAATCTACAACCTATTAGTAGTTTTTCACACCTCTTATTACTCTATTCATGCTTTAAGTGTTCAATAGATATTTAGGAATCTACACTTTCTCTACTCTCAAATTGTTCCCTCCTTTGTAGAGGACCATAATGAGTTCTGTGTTTTTCATTTGATATCATTATGTTGACAACTTCCAAGTAATAACCTTGATTCCAGACCAGTATGTCTCATTGCCAAATAACATTTTCATTTGGTCTAACTGACATGTCAAACTCAATATATGCATGTTTGAATTTATTATATTCTCTCCAAACTGTGATTCATTTCAAATATTCTCTCCAAATGTGATTAATTTCAAATATTCAGTGGTCAATACTTCAGTGTTAAAACTTTCCCCCTATCCAGCTGCTAAAATTAGAGATCTGGGATTCATACTCAACACCCCCTTTCATGTCAGCACTCACCCCCAAAAAATAAAGTACCAAAATTTGCTGATTCTTCATCTTAAACACATTTTAAATCTAACCATTTTCTTCATGTCCCTTACACTCCCTAGACCAGGTTACCATTATCTTTTGTATACCAGTATAAAAGCCCCATAATTAGTACATGCTCATACTGGCTTCTCTTCAATCACCTTGATTTTAGCCCAGTGAGATCTGTGTCAGACTTCTATCTTCAGATCTATAATCATTTGTGTTGTTTTAAGCCACTAAGTGTGTGGGAATTTGTCACAGCAGCAACTGAAGACTAATATACTACCTAAGAGCCAAATGGATACTCCATCAAGTCTTGCCTTACATTTTATCTTCTGTAACTCTATATTCCGTATCCTTCTAACTGCTGAAGGAAACCTTCTCTGACCCATATCTTTAGCCCATAGCATCCCAATCTCCTAATCTAAGTTATCTATCACTTTAGCTAACACTAGCATTTATCACAATCTAGATTAAATGATTTATCACATAATTACATATTGAATCTCCACCTCCTTAATAAGACTGTGAGTCCAGGAGGGCAGATGTCACACTACATCTTTTTAAAGAATTTCTAGAGCCAGCAAAGTACCTTGAACTTAAGTAGGCATTTAAGAGATATTTGCTAAATAAGTGAGTGAGTGATTGAATGAATGCATTTATTGACTGCCTTCTGTGTATTATCAGTGTAAAACTTTTGATATGCATTATTTTCTTTACTTCTAACAACATCTCAATAGTGTAACTATTACATGTATTTTATAGGGAAGAAAAGTGGAAGCTGGAGTAGCTAGAAATTTCTCTATAGGCCATATGGTTAGTAACGATATAGTCATAAGACAAAACAAAATTTTTGAGTATTCATTATGTTTTTCTTGAACTACACACAGTGGTTTTTTGAGAGATGTTACCAGGACCATCAGCAAACATCAGGTCAACAATTCTGCTTGAGTCCTTCTAGTAACTGAAAACATCTAGAAATACTAAAACAGCCTGAAATGAAAGTCTTTTTGTCTATCATTTTATATCCAGCACATGGTACAGTGCAGAGAATAAGTAACCTCTTAAATAACACAATTTGAATTTAAAAAAAAGAATGAATGAAGTAATTGATGAATGAGCAAACAAATATTCTAGGTGACTACCTGATTTTAATTGGGGTGGAAAGAATGCCTGAGTAGTGAAATCAGAATAAATGAAAATCTCAGCAGATAAATTTTTCAGTTATAGTTTTTTTCTGAAGCTGGTTCTGATATCTTTTCTCTTCCTCCCTAGTATCTTTAAGTATTGGGGGTAGGTAAAGAAAATAAGACCTTTCCATGTGAGGATACTACATTTCTACTAATATCCTGGACAGTAAGAGAAGTGATTTTAAAGTGAATAGAATCTGCCTAAATTAATGTGGCTCTACTTGTGTTAAACTTTATGGAAAAGAAAAAGAAATGGAAAAAAAATAGATACTTAGCATATGTAGTAATAGTGTCAAAAAGAGCAATGAATGACAAATAGAAAGAGAATGAAAACAGCAATGTACACTCTCAATCTGAAACAAATAAAATTAACATTACATTATGAGGTTCATTTTTAGTAATTCCCAGGAAATATAATGTATGGTGTCATCATCATTCCCTGTTCTAGCAGTTTTATGTTTGTAGCAACATGACAAAGTTCATCTTGATTTTCTGATTAAGCTGAATCCCTCTGTGATGTCCCTTGAAGCTATTTAAAATCTATAACTATTTAGAAACAATACTATCCTTCATTAAGATCTTTCAAGAGTTAGTCAAAATGTGTAGTTTATACCAGTTCACATGTAGCTGGTATGTTATTGGTGTGAATTTCCCCTTACTTCTTAAGAAGAAATACCAAGGTAATATACCATAGAGTTTTAAAATATGGGCTTATAGTTAGAAAGATGTTGAAAATAAATCCCACTTCCAAAGCTTACTATCTCAGTTTCCTCATCTGTTGAATGTGGATAATAAAAGAACCTGTTACAAAGAACTGTTTGGGGGAATAATGAGATAAGGTATGTGAAGTGAGTGCTGTGTACAATGTATGGTATAGCTTCAGAGCCAAATATATTTAATAAGAACTGTCATTATTATAGCATAATTTTAATCATAATATTCTCATTACTAAATATGGAACATCTAAAAAAATCTCATAAAAAAAGAAATAATGGTTTACTTGTTGGCCAAATACTGAAACTCCTTTATAGAGCTTTAGTATGTGCTGTCTTGGACAAAGACTATCATCTTTTTGTAGATTCTTAGCGATAGTCTGGACACATAGCTGTGACCTCTTTCCCATACCCTGCTGAGTGACACCATGTTTCATCTTCCCTATCTGAGAATCCTGAGATGCTTCCTCCACTGCTGATCAGAAAATAAATCTTGGAAGGGATTTTAGGTTTACTCAAGTATCAAAAAAAAAAAAAAAAAAAAAAGCCAGCCATTTGGGTGTGCCAAGGAATTGGGGTGTGATAGTTCATAGCTAGTGAGCACTCTCTCCTCTTTTCCTGTAAAATAGTGCTTAGAGATATGAAAGTTTATTATTTTTAAAATTTTGAGTATGTGCTCTTTTATTTTCCAAAATGAAATCTTCATTTTAAAAATAATTATGCATCCTAAAATAAGGAGAAGTGAAATGAAGCCAGTCTTCTTGGAGAGAATCTAGCATGAGGGGTTGATATTTCAGTGATCCATCTCAATTTTAAAGCTACTCCACCCCCTTTATTTGGTCGTATATTCATTTATTCATGAAGATTTATTGAGGACTTTCTATGCTAGACACTTATGTTTGTTGGAATAAAACTATTAAACTAGACAGAATACCTGTGAATTGGTTCTTGACTTCTGGTTATTTTTAAATCAAACAACCTTGCTTCTTCTCAAACAACAAAAACAACTGTATTCATGTATTCACACAGAAGTTAAGATACACAATAAAAATTCTTGTGATAATGTTAAGCATGTGGTTCAAGTAATCATTTTTTAGAACCTGTTTAATATTTTCTATGTATGTTTCAATATATTCTCAAGATGTCTTCCTTAAAATCCACTACCATTTAAAAACAAGTATTCCCAAATCTGAACTCACATATTTGTTATTTGTCACATTCTATTTGTCATCAGCTAAGTGTTACAATAAACTTCAATGTTATTTGATTTATTACAAAGTAAATGCTAATATAATATCTTAAAAGTCTATTTTACAATTTTTTAAAACGGAGATTTATTTCTGATCTATGAAGAAGCAGAATATTTAAAATTGGCTTGGACCACAAAAACCTATTTCTAGTACCTTTATTTCCTTTCCATAAATCATTGTTCAGAACAGTAGGCCAATTTACTATTAGTTTCATTGATCCTTTCCACTGATCTTACAGTACTATAAAGAATTTTGTCAAAGGCTTTCCAAACATCTAAGTTTAAAATCCTCTTTAACTCCCTTCCCACATTTGTCTACCTGGAGTGAAATCCCTGAAGAATTTCACAAAAGTAGTGAGTGATTCCTTTTATTCCCTAAATGTGTGTTGTCTGTTCTTAATCAAGCTGAGCTTTTCAAAGTGGTTTCCATTTGATCTCTAAAAATAGTTTCTGAAAGTTTTCAACATAACAGAAGTTAAAGGAAACTCTCTGAAATATCTAAGTGTGTTTCCAAGACTAGCCAGTTAGTATTTTGTTTCCATCCTAAATTTAAAGGAATGTTTTCTTAATAGAAAAAAAGTAAAATATTGTCATGGCAAAAGCTACATGTCATTTTTATTTAAAACTTAAATTTGTTGGTAAGGAAAATTTTTAGTTTTCTATTAATTGGTTATCATATTGTATTATTTCTTCATTGACATCAAGAAACAAAATTTTTTTCTCTTCTGTCATGATTTTGGGTCTATTAGAGCAGTTCTGAATTCCAATAGCCATTACTAATAGGAGAGGAAGGGAACATCAATGTTTGTCAACGATTTGTCTTGAAACTATTAAAATGCTATTATTGTTTCATAGCAATTCACTCTATTCAGTATTGAGATTCATATACATCCACAGAAATCCTGTGTGATCTTGTTTTGAAATATCTGATAAAAATGTAAGACTCTAATTACCTTTTTGCTCAGGATAAATGTGTGACTTCGGATGAACAACTAAAATTTTCTAAGCCTCAGTTTCCTCCCTAAAAGCAGAGGGCCAGGAAACTTTAGAAAATGGTGGAGGATAGAGATAATAAGATCAAAATGAATGTCTGCCTTCAAATTGCTGTGTTTTTCCATGTCCCATGTATTATAATGCACTTAGCAGTTCTTTGCAGACATGCACAAGCTTCTCAGTTTTCAGCTAGGAAGGATTAATCTGATTCCATTGAGGTGTCGTCTCCTCACTGCTATCCAAAACTGTGTAAACATATTCTCCAATTTTTTTGTAAAAATGAGCATATAGTTGTAACTGCATTGATGGAGGACTTTATTTCTTTTAAGGTGAGCCTCTGTATCCCCCCAAAATCAAGGTGACTTTTTGTGTATCAAATACTTTATGTTTAAAATAACCAAGAACCATTTTCCCCCTTAATAGCTTCTGACCCATTCAGTTCTCTTTCAATGAAAAGTTTGGTCATTGAATCATAGGTAGATATCTTGAGAGAAGAGTCAACTATTAAATCACCCTCCTTGACATGCAACCTTGGATATTTTCAGCCAGTAAAATACTAAAATAGATTTTTCTACTTTACCCACACAGAACAATGGTTCAAAAAAGATGATAAAAGAAAAGGATTTCCTGATATACAGACTACAGCGTTTGTGGGACTTCTTAATTTAGGGTTTATGGGCCCACTGAATTTTCAAAATAGGTTTCAGATAATCCACATTCTTGCTAAAGTCATGTGGTAAATCATATGTACATGGGCCTCTTACATTCTCTGGGAAAAATGATTCATGGTTCAAATAAAATTTACCATGGATTTCACAGTACACACATGCTCACGTACTAATTACCAATTTCTTTTACCTATTATTAAAATGTTTAATTGTCTTTGATTATCACCAAAACCTGAGAGAAAAGCAAATCAGATATAATTCTACATGGTTCATAGATAAGAAAAGTATTACTGATAGTCTTTTTTTTTTTTTTTTTGATATGGACCATTTCTAAAGTCTTTATTGAATTTGTTACAATATTGCTTCTGCTTTATGTTTTGGTTTTTTGGCCCTGAGGCATGTGGGATCTTAGCTCCCTGACTAGGGATTGAACCTGCACCCCCTGCATTGGAAGGTGAAGTCTTAACCACTGGACTGCCAGGGAAGTCCCTATTACTGATAGTCTTAACTAACATTTCCCAAAGCAAACATACAAATATGTAGGAGGGTCAGATTCTGAATAAGATTTCTGATCTCTGAACCACCACCTTATGTTTCCAACTGTTTCAATTACCAATTTACATTTTAAACATCCAGCATAGGTTCTGAAAAATTGTAATTTATCCAAATTGTCTGACTTCCCCCATCCAGGTACATTATCTCCTTAGTAATGTTGATTGCCTTATTGACCATTATCTTCCTCATGCATCTCCTCAAATTCTATTGTTTTCCTTCTAGTAGTGACCTTTATCAAGCCAATCTTAATTCTGTGGTTGCCCATAAAGTTTTCCCCAGTTGTCAACTTTAAAATTTCTACCACATATTTGATTAACTGTGTTGTAGTTTCCTATCTATTGCCTAAGAATTGTAGGCAGTGCAGGAACAGAAAGAACAAGACTAGTAATGCAATCTTGTTCTCTCACATATCAGATAGTGAGGTTGTCTACTGAACTGTAAGACCATTTAATTAACATTTTCTTCTCATTTTTAACTGCTGATATTTCACTGGATAAGAGTTACAGGCAGACACATTTGCCATATCAATGAATAGAGTGAAATACACTCTTCATTGATTAAAATGCTAGCTATTACATTCAGAATAAGCAAGTCTGTTGGGACTGATGTGGGCAAAGTAGACTAAAAATTGCAAAAGTATTCCATGCTATCTATTAAAGCTGGAAAGGGGGAATTCATATGCATGAGAGTGATAACATGAATTCTAATTCTAACACTGAGGGCAGAAAGTTCAATAAGTGAGGCCTGTTCCTTTTCAGTACAGGTGCTACAAGGAACTATTGCTCCACATTTGAGAAACAAGCTTAACTTTGTTTTATTATTATCAAATTCTTGCATAAACATGGAATCAGCTAACAGATGGTTTCCTAAACATTGATTGAAAACTGAGTGACTAGTAGTTCAATGTGGGACAGTACAGTTATCACTGGTATTTCAAATTGTGAGCAAGTTTTTGCTTCACTTTTCGTCTAAGCCTACGTCACTGCAATTTCTACTCATTTGTTCTAGAATGTAAAACATTTATATTAGCTTGCATGGGTTTAAACAGGCTCAATTATTTAAGCCAATTCTTTTAAGATGATGATTAGTCAACGTGATTTCCTAATAATTTTGGTCACCTTCTTTTTAGGTACCCCAGTTCGCATACTGCTTTAAAATATATGTAATGCTCAGAGCTGGATATACTACATTTTGCATACCATATGTATATATAGAGAAAGTTATATATAATAGTACTGTAATGCTCTGAGTTGACATTATTTTAAAAGATTTCCAAGTTCATTAAATATGTAAATACCCTCAATATATTTTTAGCAGTCAAGTAGAACATTAGCTTTTTTCACAGATCTAAATCAAAAAAATATCATTTTATTTCCTGAAAATATTTTCTTGCACATTTTGATCTGCAGTCTGTCTCTTTTCATTATTTTGATTATTAAATTTTAATTTATGGCTCTAGCTAATTAAGTATTCACCAACAAGCAGCAAATGAGAAACTATTATTAAAAAAAATACCACCTTATTAGGCAACAAAAGTAACATGTAACATTTATTATAGGCCAAGTTTTTATATGAATTATTTTAATTTTCACATCAACCTTATAAAATATATACTACCATAATTCCTATTTAAAAGGGAAGATTAAAGTGTTTAGATAACATGACCAAGGTTACGGATAACTTACATCTCTCTGGCCTGCCTTATTGCCTTTAAACCAAACTCAATTCTTTTTCTGCATACAATAATTTTACTTTTAATTCAAGACTCAGTCTTTCAATGAAAAATACCAGTATTGGATCCTCCTTAAAAACCTCCAGACATTCTTAGATAGACTTGAAATCAATATTTTATTTTCCAGGCCAGATATTAGAATGCCTTCTTCATCCACTATGTCCTCATTAGGAATTCCTTGAAGATAACTTGCATGTAGGTAACATAGGAATCCACTATTCTCAACCACAATTGATCAAATTGCAAGTGAGCACTAGACCCAAGTTTGGCCAATCCATAATCCTGATGCTCAATAGTATATGAGCCCTCTGGTATAACACTCTTCCCGTGAGCACCATGGAGACTATCTGATGTAACTAAATATTTTAAATTTAAAATTAAGGTATAAAGACTCAGGCAAGTGTAACAGAGACTAAAGTAAAATTACACAATTGCTTTATTGTGTAAAAACTAGTTGTGTCTTTTTCTCTTATTTATGACTGCAAATTTTATTTCAAACATGAGTTTTAAAAGAATATAAATGATGTTCTGATAAGAAATATAAATGTTTAACACTTTCAACTTTTAACAATGCACCTTTTGGGCACAATTTGTATCAAGTATTTAAATGATATGAATAAATAACTCATTTTGGTTGAAATAATCAAGATGTTTTCCAATCCGGAAATATAAATTATTTGTTATATCTGTAGTACATTTTTTCACAGTATTAAAAGGCTTTCTAGGTTCCTCTGATTTGTGCAAAATGTCACGAAGTGCTCTAGACTCTCCGTTATTAAACTCAGCTACCTTTTGTTTTATCACAGATTCAGAAGAGTCATTTTTGTGGAATATTTAACATATTTTATTCTTTGCTATTTCATAATTTCCAGATTTAAAACAAATAGATTTGTGCACATGTGTCTGTGTTAAGTATAATTGAAAATTAACAAAAATATTCTAAATTTTTGCTATATAAATGACCAACGTGGTTAAATGTATAATCATATGACTCTATAGAGCCTATAAAGAAAAAAGTACATTGGGAATTCCCTGGCAGTCTAGTGGTTAGGACTTAATGCTCTCACTGCTGAGGGCCCACTTTCAATCCCTGGTCTGGGAACTAACATTCCACAAGCCACGCGGCAAGGCCAAAAAAAAAAATAAATAAATACAAAAATAACACATCAGAACATACTTCCTCAGTTGTTTCCACAGAAAACTTCTCAATAATATAAGTTTAAGATAAGACTAACCAATATAATATGGAAATATATCCTATTTATTATTTAATCAGATAATTGAAAAGAACCAGGAAGAAATTTTAACACATGCCAAGACCACTTGTTCTGTAACCATTTATGCTTTGCTTCACAGGCTATGATGCATTTCTGTATAATTTTAGCATCTTCAAGTTTCACCTTTCTTCCTTATAAATTTATTTTCCAGTTAATAACTTTGTAGCAAATATAGAGGCACTACAATCTAAATTATAAATTAGACAACAGTAATATAATTATGAGAAGAAACTATACAGAAAAGAAACAAAGGTAAAGCAGACTAATTGTAAACTCATTAACGCCAAACTGTTCCAATAACAATTTCTATTTTTGAAAATCCCTGGTTCCTCTGTATATCCAGGGACATTATCATGGGTTCATATCAATTAACAAGGGTACACACCAGGGAGAATTATATCATTTATGCATATGAGTAAGATGATTTAATTTCACAATTTTACAAGTAACTGGTTTATGGAGGACAATTTTCAGGAGTTTTACTATTACCTAGTTTTCTTCTATTTTATAGTTCATAATTCTCAAAGGAAATTAGTTAAACATGATTTTTTAAAGATATAGTTTCCTTCTGGGGCAGTGCGTAAGTCATGTTTTATATTTCAACATTCACATACAACACGTAAAATTGTCTTTTAAAATTACTGTCACTAGAAAATCACCAGAAATACAGAAAAACACACTTGATATGGCAAAAACATCTATATAGGCACCTAAAGTTAATGAAGAACTCAGAGTGAAGTAAAGATACCAATAAAGCAAACATTTAGTCATTCTAAGTATTCTTTTGTCTTAGATATGAATTTCCATGTATCTGCTGCTCATCCTTTCCAAGCCCCAAAATTATTCCAAATATTCAAATCAGTTGACAAATCATAAATTTTTCTCGCATGGTATTTCTAATATATGCCTGTGGAATTTCCTTTTCTTATGTGTACAAACTAAAATGTTATATATAATTTATATACACATAGTAAATCATAAATTTATTAGTAACATTTCCTTACTCAAGCTCTTTGCCATTCCATCTGTTCTTCACTTAGACAATTTGAGTTATCTCACATGAAAGCAAGATAAACATTTTCTATATTTTGTCACATTCTTCTCATATAGCTCTAATCATATTTTTTAATTCATGAAATTCATCTATTGATTGTAAAAGAATATTTAATTAGGTAAAATCTAGTTTATTAATATCTTCATTTTGACTTAGAAGAAGATGAATTGAATTGATTAATTGGTACATTTCATCCTTTAAAAATGAAGAAATTTCTAGACAACTTTAAATAAATGTAAAACTTTAATTTGGCAAGTTTTCAAAAGCAAAGATGTTTCTGGTTGCATCAAGGATTTTTAAAAAATGGTTAAAGATCCAACTTTAAAATATGTGCACGTTGTCTGAGAAAGGTTTGCTAATTTAACCATTTTAGTTCTCATGGAGTACTTGTGAGCATATGGCTGGCAACTATTATCTTTTTTTCTCTCACACATTTGTGTTGCACTACAACAGAACAAAGGATGGAACAGTAGGACTTTTTAGAAGACAGTCATTTCATTGTTGTTTACAACTAAAGAAAAAAAAATATCTATGTACAAATATGACACACATATATATCTTTAAGTACTGTGTACATATTATGTAGTTGGGTGGCGGGTACTTTTGTTTTATATATATATATAAATGTATATATTTGTTGTTGTCGTTTTTGTTAGTACCAGTTTTCTTCTAGTGCTTAGCATAGAATCCAAACAATACCACTTCAGAGGAGGCGCTGGCTATAGAGAATTTTAAAGAACAAATGTTTTTAGAGATTCTAGAAAAGATGTTTCTAGAGATTCAACTTTAGCAAATCAAATCACTCTGGAAGGAACATCTTTACAACGTGTCAAAAGAGAAATGCTATAAAGACCGCTTTGCATTTTATTCTATTTCTGTGATCATAAGGTTAAAGTGGTAGACATTAAATTGGATCACTTATAATAATTCAAAGACTGAATTTCATGGTAAAGTAGGCTCATAAGTCAGGATAGAGAGCATCTAGAATACATTATTATATTTTTCTTAGAAAATAATTTTTATTTAGAAAAAAGCAATTTATACTGATTCTTGAAATTTGGAAATAAAATTAAATTTGCATAAATAAAAATCATCAGTATCATCCTGAAATAACCGTTGTGATCATTTTAAGAAATTACCTAATATATATAGTATTCACTGTTAGTGCTCTGGCTATATCTCCCTTTACAGTATTAGTGCACATTGGGACCCATGCTTTCACTCCCATTAGCCAGCATCTGTTTTGTTGGAGGTCTGCTTGAGGCTGCCAAAACCCTCTTAGCCATTCACAGAGAGTCAGAATTTCCTGGGAATTTATGACCACATTCCTGCCCCCACCCTACCAATCTTAATGACTGCCCTGTCGAGGTGGTATAAACACTCCCCTTGACTCTGGGTGTCACATACCAAGCTTTCCCTCTGGAATTGGGACAGAATTACCCTCTGAGGGATTTTGCTTGCATTGCCCTTTATTTGTTCTACTTTTATTCTTGCCCTATTTTCCCAGTTCCTTACTGGATTTTTTGTTTGTTTTTTTCGGAAAACATCCTAAGAAGTTACTTTCAGACAAAATGTCTTATGAGAACCTCATTTTTTTTCCAGCAGCATACCATAAATATGTCTCATGCTTCATGTATTCAATGACTAAATCGTGTATTGAGGAATAGGGACATATAAATGTTATCGTGGGTAGCTTATACCCACGTCCATGCTCCTTTCCTTACTTTGTGTCACTCCTGACAACTAAAAATATGTTTATTAACTAACTAGCTAGAACTAGCCCATTGTCCTAAGTAAATTTGGATTTATGAAAAATCTAAAGGACTTAATTATTTTGAATAAAAACAAAGCAAAAAGAATATAGATTTAAAAAGTAGCTCTAGGGGCTTCACTGGTGGCGCAGTGGTTAAGAATCTGCCTGCCAATGCGGGGCACACGGGTTCGAGCCCTGGTCCGGGAAGATCCCACATGCCGCGGAGCAATTAAGCCCAGGGGCCACAACTACTGAGCCTGTGCTCTAGAGCCCGCTAGCCACAACTACTGAAGCCCGCACGCCTAGAGCCTGTGCTCTGCAACAAGAGAAGCCACCACATGAGAAGCCTGCGCACCGCAATGAAGAGTAGCCCCCGCTTGCCACAACTAGAGAAAAGCCCTGCGTGCAGCAACAAAGACCCAATGCAGCCAAAAATAAATAAATAAATAAATAAAAACTAGCTCTATACTAGACTACTGTATAGGCCTAAATTACTTGTTATAAACATTTTAAAAAGAAAGTTTTTAAAAGTCAATATTAATATTTAGAAAAAGATATACCACCTCTCAAGGAAAATGGATAAGTTGAATAATAAAGATTGAGAACTTAATCAGCTATAATATAGCAAATAAAGAAAAAATGACTGAAACTTACAGCTGGTTTTGGCCAACACTGCTAGCTGTTGCCACTATTTTCTCTCTCCCTTCTTCTTTAATAATAGAATAATTATTTTTAGCTGGGCATATTACAATGCATCTTAAAAATAGTGTTTCTATTTCCTGGCTTCCCTAACAGAGAGGTTTGGCTATGTGACTAGGTTCTGGATAATAGGATAAGGTAACCTGTGTGCAACTTCTAGAAAATATCTTTAACAGGCAGATGAAAAACTTTCTCCTGTTGTTTGGAAAGTGGATATTATGTCTAAGGCTTAAGGCGTTATTCTTGCCCAAGAGGTAGAGAATGGTAGTGTGATTATATACATTACAGAATCAGTCTTTCGTGATGATGCACTTGCCATTAAAACCTTGGAGTGCTTATGGCTCAATGTTGTCTATGAGAGAGAGAAGTTCATTGCTCTTTCACTTTAGTTACTGTTACTCTAAGTTTCTTACCTCTGAAATTAAATCAAAACAGTTAAAGAAAATGAAAAGGACAAGTAGGCCAAATTATAAATTAGATACGAAAGTGAGATATTATTTACACATATAAAGAAAAAATTAAAAATATTATCAGAAAAAGTTTATCAATTATTTACTAATACATTTGAATATTTCCAAAAACTATTATTTCCTGAAAGACAAAATTGATAAAATACATGGAAATCTAAATTAACCAGTAATGATGATGATGATAATGGTTGTAACATTAATACTAATTCTAATAATAATGATAATAATATAATTAAAGATGTATTATTGTCAAATATGAACTGTTTTTAAGATTTCTATGACACTAAATGATGAAAACTACCCAAAACATATTATGAAGCAAAGCCACATTTTCTTTAAGAACACTGACATGAGTCATCATCATCATCATCAATATAAGTGTTTGATAGTCAGGATTTTTAAAAAAAATTTTATTTTATATTGGAGTATAGTTGATTTACAATGTTGTGTTGGTTTCAGGTGTGATTTAGAAATACAAAAAGATTTATCCAAAGTCATAAAAGTAGAAATTGACATGGTTATGATTTTAATCCTGTTTATCTGACACTGAAGTATATATTTTTATTGATTGCATGCACTATTCCTCTCAAAATTTTTCAAAATATTCTAATTTTTAGGAATGTTCATGGATATTACTTGAGGGAAGAAGGTTCAGCAGTAGAAATTTGGTAAGTAATGATTAATCAAAGTTAGTTAATTTTCTCTAGGCAAGCTTTCTTAGAATTATTAATATGCTAATGTAATTTTGGGCTTTTCAAGCAGTAAGCTATAATGTTAGGGTTCTCAAACATATTTTGTTCATTAAATAGTTCTGAGAGTATATTTGGTAAACCTGTGTTCTGCATAGCTAAATTTGGAATATTGCTACAGAATACTTGCAGGCATCAACAGACAAGTAAAATTTGTACACGTTAAATCAATCACCATCTTTGAAAAAGGCTCTACATGGATTTTCATTTCAAGGCCTTAGTCTTCAATATTGGTTTCAGTTTATCCCTCTATGCTTATCTTTTTCTGGAATCAGTTTTCCAAATTTCAAAATTACTTTCTCCTTTGTTTGTTACCTTTTGGAATTTAATCATTCACATTATCTTTCCACCTACAACACTGGTTCCTCTCAACAAAGGTTAGAATCCTAAAATGGTCTAATAAACTAACACCCTGTTGAATTCTATGTCTTTTATTCTCGGATAGGGGTTGATTTGACTCTACTCAATTATATACGATATTGATAGTTTTATATCTTTTTAAAATAATATATTTAGTTTATTATTTTTCTTGTAATATTGCGTGATGTTGGACATTTAATGTTGAATTGTAGCCTCATCCTTTATGTTGTTATTATTATTAAAATAATTATTTCTATTGTTACTATGAGATGCATTGGATATATAAAAGGATATAAAATATATAAAGAATACCTATTGATAAACCATCTTGTTTAAGAAATAAAATATTATATAGTTGAAATTACTAAGGGACTAGTTTATAGAGGCTGATAAAACAGTATAGCACCACAGGAAGTTACTAGAGAAAATCCTGGGAGAACTGTGGATGTACTTTATAACCTGTAGGGGTAAGGGCTGACATAATGACTTGCAGAGGGACATGTAGGGAGATATACATTTTAAAATATCTTTGTGACCTTTGTAGATCAACTGCTTTCAAAAGAAGCTGTCCTCGGAGAATTAATGCTTATCTTCATCATCAATATTATATTCAAGTTCTTACTATCTGCTAAGCATTTTGCTAAGCATTTTGTAAGCATATGCCATAAATTGTCATAATTAATTTTCCAAATAGTTTTACGAAGCAAATACTAACAATTTGGCAATCTCGTACACAGAGAAATAGGCTGTGATGGTTACTTTTATATGTCAATGTGGCTAGGCTACTTTGCCCAGATTATTTGGTCAAATACTATTCTGGATATTTCTGTGAAGGTTTTTTGTTATTTTGCTTTGAGATGAACACTTAAATTGGTGGACTTTGACTAAAGTAGATTGCCCTCCATAATGTGGGTGGGCCTCATCCAATCAGTTGGCAGACTGCCTTTGGACTCTAACTGCAACTCTTCCCTGGGTATACAGCCTAACAGCCTATCCTGCAGATTTTGGATTTACCAACCCTCCATAATTCTGTGAGCCAATTTCTTAAAATCTCCCTCCCTGTCTCTCTCTCTCTGTCTCTCTCAGGATAAAGAAAGATGATATATAGATATAGATACAGATATAGATATGGATGTATAGATATCACATCATGTTGTTCTGTTTCTCTGGAGAACTGTAACTTATGCGACTTAAAATTCCTTCCTGAAGGACACATACCTAGTAAATGGTAGAACAAGATTTCAAATAAGGTCTCTTCAGTATTGTCTCTTAACTAGTAATTCAAAAGATACACTCCCAAGGTTAGAGCCAAAGAATTTTAAAACTTCAGAATGGGTAAAATAATATTGTCTATACAATAGTTGACCTGATAGCTATAGTTCTGCCCTATTCCACCAATCAATATGCACCAGTGTGTTTTAATATTTTCTTTAGAATTTCTGATTTAACTCAGTGACAAATACTCTTTTTTATTGTGTTTTTTAGAAAGTAACTTAGAAAATAATACCAGTTATTTACAAATGTTACTACTATCAAAGGCACATGGATTTATTTGGTTATGAATATTACCCATTTAGAAAATTAAATTGGTCATATAGAAAACTTTAAGTCTTAAACCTCCAGCAGAATGTTAGTATATTCGAAGTAGTAAATGGAGATGGGCAGTCAGACAGCACAAGGCACAGATTTGCCAATATTAAATTAAAACTGACCAACATATATAGGCCTCTTCTGATTCCACAATCACCCAGCAGTTTTCTCCAAAGATTCAAAAGAATCTTTGAACAGGATCTGCTTTTACATGGTTTACTCACTACAGAGGGCTTGCCTCCAAATGAAGTTCATTACCAGTTTCAAAGCAGATCAAAATGGCCTAATTTCAGAGAGATGTCTTTCTGGTTTATCCACACACTGGCTTCCTTCTCTCTGCCCACGTTCACTTCCATCTCCTCTTAGTGCCCTATTCCCTCACGATTATCATGCTATATTTCTGGACACTCCACCCTCACCTCTTAGTTTAATAATTTTCTCTTTATATTTTATTTATGAGCTTCTTCTTCAAGGAGATAACAGAAATTGGAATCTAGGTATTCATTTCAGCTCCCGAGAATTTTGGTTGATCTGTCATTTTCCAAACAAACTACTGAACTGTTTTTTTACTTTAATATTGTATGTGAACATCTTATATTATCTTCTTGCTGCACTTCGACTTTTCCCTGAAACTGGTAGTTTTTTAAGTAGTTTGAAAGTCAGTGTGATATGTTATACTATTTTTCAGGAAATATTTACACTTTCATTGTCTGACTCTGAAGAAAAGGTATAATATCCCTCCCTGTTAATAATGGATACATTGCTTGCTTTAGCTAAAGGAATGTGATACCTCATGCCCAAGCAGAGCATTTATATATGCTTGGGGAGTTGCCTTGGACCCTCCCAGTCCTGTCATCCACCAGAAAAACATCCTGTATGCCAGGATGACTTGCTGAAACACTGCAACTTACCTACAGATCTATGAGAAAGAAATAAAGGTTTGTTGTTGGAAGTGACTTAGATAGTAAAGTTGTTTTTAATATGGCACTATTACAGCAAAATAAAAACAGCATATCATAGAGTATAAGAGGTCCAGATATCCTGGGTTATTATTGCCATGTGAACGTCAGGTGAATTAATGAAAAGCTCTTTGAACAAGAAACTTTTGGTGAAAAGAACTTATGGAGCAACTCATGTCAATGAGTGTATGGCAGAGATATCAAGTACACCGGTGGGGATTTGGTTTTTTATTCTTGAATGCCATCTTTGCTTTCTTCCAGTGTAACGTTTAGCTTCGCCTTCTATATAGGCAGATGATTCATGATTTAAATATTTTAATCTCTTCAAATACTGCCCTTCCTTTAAACACTACTCATGGTCCAAACAACTTAAGGAAAAACCTGAGTGAACTTTTTGGCCAACCCAATACTTCTAGTTTACCTTTTCTTTCCCAAGATTCTTTACTTTTGAAATCTCAATCTTAATTTCTGAAACAATGCTTCCTATCATACTCATGAAGCTGCTTACTGACATTCACAAGGCAGCTGAATCAGCCTATTTTTAAATAGATACTCTATGCCAACAAATTCATTTTTAATTCATTTTTCTTTCTCCCTCATTTGGCCAATAGATAAGGAATTATGCCATATTTCACTGTGTACCTGCCGCATTGTAACTTCTCAATAAATATGGATATATGACTACAGTTTGGCTGCTCTCTAACAATCTCTAATTTCTGTTTCTTTTGATTCTAGCCAGATTTTCCTATATATGAATATAATGTAGATGCTTATGTGTCTGACTGAGCTACCTTATGTAATATATTTTTTATTTAATTCCATGAAAGTATTTCAGGTAAAAAGAATCCAACAAACTAAAATACTGAGCTAGGGGAATTCAAGAAATACGATGATACATTCCTATGGAGAAATAGGCGGATTCATTTACAGATTGAATATTACAATTACTTTTTAAATCCCTTGAAGTCACAGAACAAATGGAAACAAGATATAGGTTTAATTATAAAATGAAAGGAAAAAAAGTAATATAATTAGAAAAAGGATAATTTTCTTGATAATAGTTCAAACAAATTTTCATACCGTATATAGAACTAAAACATTGATATAATTCACAACAGAAATTTTCAGAAAATCATAAATAGCTTTCATTTGGTCATTTCTTACTTAAGTCCTTAATAAAAGCCAAAAACATCATACAAAGATTAACTATAGTTCTCACTCCTACTGTCTATGAATTCCTAGAGACTAGGGTTTATGCTTTATTCATTTCAGTTTCCCTCAAACCAAGTATTGTCCTACATCATATAAGAAATGAATTTAACTGGAACCCATTGGCCCTTTTGCTCTTTTGTTCAGAGTTAAGTGAATGTGATTTAGCTATAAAATTTCATGATTTATATGTATACCTAAAATTTATATATAACATGCTATACATGTTATGTAATAGTACACTATAATAACATATTTAAAAAATATGTATTATATTTAAAATGTATCTACATTTTCCCATTATATTTTTATTAAAATTTCCATTATATTTATAATTTTTAATAAATTTTCCATTATATTTCCAATATATCTTTTAGTGCTCTGGAATATAGATATTTAAAGTCAATATTTTTTATTAAAGAATTCCTTTGTGCTTTAAACAACAGGCATGCAGACAACAAGCTTGAGATTATGCAATTAAAATAATAATAAATTTTTCATTTAAGAAAGTAATTTTTCAAACTCACACTTTCTATAAGTTTTGGCAGAAATTACTCCTGGCCACAGACTTCAAGATTCTTGTATAATTAATTAAGTAAAATGATGCTAAAGTATGTAAAGAATATTTTAAATGTTATCATTTGGATATTTTTAAATTGATGACATGAACACTGACAGTAATAAGTTGATATAAATAAAATTCTATATTAAGAATTGGAAAATTTAAATTTTGAGTCATCTGCCAGGGGCTATTGAACACATTTTTCTGGCATTAACCATGATCAGTGTGCCCAACACATCCTTACCTCTCTCAAGAATTTGTTGTCAAATAACTTGATAAGTAAATTATCATAGTTTGCACAAGATATAATGATCAGTCTAGTTCTCTCAGAAAATAAGTCAAGGTGTGGTTCATAAGGAAAATCAGTAGTTTAAGGGTTTTTGCAATTGTTATCTACCATGTCACATTAAAGAAAGCATGTTTTGGAATGCTCTAAGATCAGGGGAAGTGTAAAAGTTTGCCTTTTAGAGATTATATCTTAATAATTTCATTATAAAATTATCATTCATCTAATATAGTTGTTCATTAACCTATGTGAGGGAGGAAGAAAATTTTCCTCCACACTTCTAGGTTCTTCTGGCTAGTCTAAGAATTAAATTGACATGACATTATATGCAGATGACATGATACTCTATATAGAAAACGCTAAGGACTCACACAAAAACTATTAGAACTGATAAACGAATTCAGCAAGGTAGCAGAATACAAGATTAATATACAGAAATATGTTGCATTTCTTTACACTAACAATGAAATATGAGAGAGAGTGTAAAAAAAAATCCATTTAAAGTTAAATTAAAAGAAAAATACCTATGAATAAACCTAACAAGGAGGTGAAAGACTTATATGCTGATAACTATAAAATATTGATAAAGGAAATCAAAGTTTGGAAGAATTAAAATGGCCATACTACTCAAAGTAATCTATAGATTTAATGTGATCCCTATCAAATTAACCATGACATTTTTCAGAGAACTAGAACAAACAATCCTAAAATCTATATGGAACCACAAAAGACCCATAATTGCCAAAGCAATCCTGAAGAAAGAGAACAAAGCTGGAGGCATAACCCTTCCAGACTTCAGACAATACTACAAAACTACAGTAATCAAAACAGTATGGTATTGGCACAAAAACAGATATATAGATCAATGGAACAGAATAGAGAGCCCAGGAAAACCCACATACCTATGGTCAATTAATCTTTAACACAGCAGACCAGAATATATTGATACAATGGAGAAAATCTGTCTTTTCAGCAAGTAGTGTTGGGAAAGCTGGACAGCCACATGCAAATTAATGAAGTTGGAACACACTCTCACACCATACACAAAAACAAACTCAAAATGGCTTAAAGACTTAAATATAAGACATTATACCATAAAACTCCTAGAAGAGGACATAGGCAAAATATTCTCTGGCATAATTGTAGCAATATTTTCTTAGGTCAATCTCCCAAGGCAAAATAAATAAGAACAAAACTACACAAATGGGACCTAATGAAGCTTATAAGTTTCTGCACAGTAATGGAAACCATAAACAAAAGGAAAAGACAACCTATGGACTGGGAGAAAACATTTGCAGTGTGATCAAGAATGGCTTAATTTCCAAAATATCAAACAGTTCATACAACTCAATATCAAAAAAAAACCAAACGACCCAACAAAAAAATAGGCAGAAGACCTAAATAGACATTTCTCCAAAGGACACATACAGATGACCAAAAGGCACATGAAAATATGCTCAACATTGCTAATTATTAGAGAAATGAAAATCAAAACCACAATGACGTATCACTTCACACCAGTCAGAATGGCCATCATCAAAAATTCTACAAATAATAAATGCTGGAGAGGGTGTGGAGAAAGGGAACCCTCCTACACTGTTGGTGGGAATGTAAATTGGTGCAGCCACTGTGGAGAACAGTATGGAGGTTCCTTAAAAAACTAAAAATGGAATTCTTATATGATCCAGCAATCCCACTCCTGGGCATACATCCAGAAAAGATGAAAACTCTAATTGGAAAATATACAGGCACCCCAATGTTCACAGCAGCACTATTTACAACAGCCAGGACATGGAAGCAACCTAAGTGTCCATCAACAGTTGAATGGATAAAGAAGATGTGGCATATATATGCAATGGAATATTACTCATCCATAAGAAAGAATGAAATATTGCCATTTACAGCAACATGGATGGACCTAGAGGTTATCATACTAAGTGAAGTAAGTCAGGCAGAGAAAGACAAATATTGTATGATATCACTTATATGTGGAATCTAAAAAATAATACAAATGAACTTATTTGCAAAACAGAAACAAACTCACAGACTTAGAAAACAAACCTATGGTTACCAAAGGGGAAGGGGGGTAGAGATAAATTAGGAGTATGTTTAACAGATATACACGACCATATATAAAATAGATAAACAACAAAGATTCACTCTATAGCACAGGGATATTCAATATCTTGTAATAACCTATGATGGAAAAGAATCTAAAAAAGAACATATATATATATATATATATATATAACCAAATCACTTTGCTGTACACCTGAAACAAACATTGTAAATCAACTATACTTCAATAAAAAAGTAAAATAAAATAAAAGTACTTTATTTCTAAAAAAAAAAAAGCTAACCATCAAAAAAAATTAAATTGATACAAGATAGAGTAACAGGAGAAAAATCAAAATTAATTTTTTATATACAAGAACCCCAAATACCTGAGAGGGCCAGAGACCCTACATACATGAAAGGTTCAAAGACAAAAAGGTAAAATGAGGTATATATGCCATCCTGAGCTAAGGAATGGGATAGGGCTTGGGGCTTCCAAGGACAGGAGAGTCATTCACAGGATGTTAAGAGGAAGAGTAGATATTTGGTAATTAGATATATGTTGCCATATATATGGAGACTTTAGGTAAAATTCATCTGGGATAATAACTCCTTTTCTGGGAAAAAATGCCCAATTTAAATTTTCCTATGTAGTTAAATGAGGGGCAGTTGTTTCTCTTGAGCCCACAGGGGTCAAAATACTCCATACTTTGCCTTTAGCTCAAAATACTCCATATTTTGCCTTTAGCTCAAAATAATCCACATGCCAAAGCAGCACATCTTGGGAAGATCTGTTTTAAACCCCTATATATTCCAAGGTTGTATAGGTTTGGTCATAGAAAATGTGGAGAGTAGCATATCCTTAGCATCAGGCTCTTTTCTATTGCTCCAGTGTCATGTCGGTGGAGGGCATGTAATTGAAGAGAAAGCCAGCTATAGAGACTTAATGTGAGAGTGGACAAACCAAGTATCTATTACTCAAGGAGAAGTAGATTTTATTAGAAAATTAGTTGAGGGGTAAGAAACTCTTTAGGAGTTGTTAACTAGTTAAATTACTCCAATCGTATCTACATATAAATTACAATAAAACTGTGGACTGCCATATTTGAAAGGCTGGAAGTAAAATTATCAAACTAGAGAACAGAGGTATTTATTTTAAATCAATTATCACCTAAACCGTCAATGATTCTAATGAAAGGGAAATGAATTAGCAGAATCTACATGCTAATATAATTATTCTGAAGCTCCATATTTATATTAATGTATTTGATCACTAAACTGATCAATCATTTATTCACTGAATGCTGGAGTTTTCTGTCTGATAAAAGTAGGTGCCAAATATAAATCAAACATAGATTCTCCTGCATAAAGCCCACTGTCAGGACAGAAAGATTTTCCAGCAACAAAACCAACTATATTGCAAAGTTAAAATGGATAAATCAAATAATACATTTATTAAAACTTACTATGGGAGTTTAGGAAGAGTAGAACATATTTACTTCCATGGAAGTTAGTTATCAACAGAATGCCAGTAACATCTCTGTGCATTCAGTCTTGCTTTGGGGATTAAGAGAATAGGATTTACAAGTTAAGAACGTGGTTGTGGAGACAGATTGGAAGACCTATACATAGAGCAAGTGCGAGTCTCTGCTGACGTAACTGATAGAGACATTCTTTTTAGACATGGGCAAAAGATAATAATTGCCTGTTATGGGATGAATTGTGTCCCCCCATTCATGTGTTGAAGCTGTAACTCTCAATGAGACCATATCTTTAAAGACATAATTAAAGTTAAATTAAGGTCATAAGGGTGGGGCCCGAATCTAACACGACTGGTGTTCTTGTAAGAGGAAGAGATTGGACAGCTCCCGCCACCACCTTCAGCCTAGCTTGTCCACCCAAGGATGGCAAAATGCAGCAAGGGTCTCAGGGCAGGCAGCCAGAAGGGGCCAGAATCCCCTGCCCAAGTCTGGATCCCTCTTCTCCCCCACCCCCTCCCCTATCTCCCATATGACTCCAGCCAGAGGTGGTGTTTCTAACCTGAGGATGACTTTGCAGAGCACAGCCCCTGCAAAGGGTCTTGGTCATTTGAAAGGGGGCACAGCGTCCCCTCTGGCCAGGGGTGTAAGAGAAGGAACAGTGAGGCTTTTTTGTTTTGATTTGTTTTAAGGTACTTGCTTGTTTAATGTAAATAATAGAAAGTCTTAAAATCTTTTCTGCAACACTGAGTAGTATTTTAATGTCATAGTTATTGCTATTATTGTTTTTGAGTTTGAGACTGAGCACAGCTGCCCTTTAGATAAATAACATTTTTGAGAAGTGTTCCACAGGAGAAGTTTATGACTTTAATAGGTTTCTTTGTGTCAGAGGAGCATGAGGAATTTTTTGTTGAGAGACTTTTAAAAGCTCAGAATCCCTGTCTTCCCTCTGGCCTTTTAAACATAAGGATACAAGGGTCCTCAGTGAGAGGAGCATTCTCCTTCTCTAGGTTCCCTGGGGATTTGCCCTGGGCTGGGATTGCTCTACTGAGGAATATTTAGGGAGGTTCTGAAGACCTCAGCGCTCCAGGACAGTGGGTAGAGGATGAGGTGTCTCTTGGGCAGCTGATTTTAGAAGCTTCGAAGTGTCCTCCTCACTCTCTCAGGGATGCACATGCACTGGAGAAAGGCCATGAGAGGACATAGTCAAAAGGCAACCATCTGCAAGCCAAGGAGAGAGACCTCCTAAGAAACCCAACCTCCCCACACCTTATCTTGCCCCTCCAGTCTCCAAAACCTTGAGAAAATGAATTTATGTTGCTTAAGCTGCCTAGCCTTTTGCTATGGCAGTGCTGACAGACTAATACATGGCCCTAACGCTTCTGTGCCATTTAAACAAATATAAGAAGAAATTGTAGAAAAAAGAATAACAGGATAAAATGACATGAAGATAATTTACTAAAAAGAATAAAGCTAAACAAATGCAACCAAGATTTTCAACCAAATTTCTTAACAATCACACTTAATATTTTTAAATAACTAAAATTTGTTTAATACATTTTTTGCATCTACCAGAAAAGATCTGAGGCTTATTCCAGTGAGAATTGATGAAGTAGATACGCAAGATACCAAAATGCAAGGTCTCCATTTTGTGACGTTAGAATTAAGAGCTAATGCAATAGAACTATTCTTCTTGCACTTCTGGGCACTTTTTAACTGGTAGAGAGTGAACAGCAGTCTGCTTCTAGGCATGCACAGCTGTTCACTCCTATGCGGTCCAAAGCATTTCTATCAGACAAGGTTCCACTTTAGCTTCATGTTTTTCAAAGCATAAGTATAACAAATGCTCCAGAGCTATTAAGACTTGATAAACTGATTTAATATATATCAGTATTGATATGCTGATCAATTATTCCATATTATTTACAATCATTCCATGTCTAGTAATTTATTAAATGCAATACTCTTACTGCATAGGATGAGGTAAAGAAGCAGCAAATTATTCAAAGAGGAAACTGTGCCCTTATGCACACATATAAGGGCCTTGATGCTTAGGCTACATTGTGTGATTATACAGATATATCAACATGTAGATATATTAAGATTTGTGGGGAGAATTGGAGACTCAACTATTTCTATAACCGTAAGAAAAAAGTAATGGAATAAGGTTTATTCCACTCTTTGTAAATCCATAAAATTAAGATTAGATTCCAATTTTTAATGAAAGTCTGGATTTCACTCTGAATGAGAGAGAGAGTGAGAGAGAGAGAGAGAGAGAGAGAGAGTGACAGAGAGAAATGGCTAGATATACATATTAATTTCTTTTATGGGTACTAAGCCAAAGCCCAAGTGGGTAAAATTCTTTTAACTTGAAAATTATTTTGATGGGCATTTTCTCTGGTAAGTCCACATTTCAAATACTAGCAGCGGCAATGTTAATTTAAAAATAAAATATGCCTTATATATCACTGGGCATTAAAAATCCCCTTTTTCCTTTTCTCCAAAGGAAAGAAAGCTTGTGATGCTATAGGTTAACAATTGCTTTTCTCTATTGTTGTGTTCTTTCATATCCATGTCTGTAAATCTTTGAGATTTAATATGCTCTATATTAAAGTTACCACTGAGCATGTTTCAAATTTCTTCTCTTATTTAGAGACTACTCGGAAGAGTCTTTTGTCGTCAATATATTGTCTCAAGAAGCGTTTTGCTTTTCTCAACAATGAAAATTCAGCACCACCCATAACTAGAAAAACTAGTTTGTTGACAGTCTGCCCAATTTGATGGGAACAGAATCTAACAGCCTTGCTACACCATATAAGAAGTTAATGAGAAAAGAGACTAATTGTGCCAAGTTTGAATATTGGCATGACATGACTTCACATAATTTTTCATAGATATATCTTCTTTGGTCTATGTGATCATTAATTAGTTGTTAAAATTAGAGTTGCTTTAACAAAAGTTATTTTATTTTTTCCGTAATTATTTTCAGAAATCAAAAAACAGACACAAAATTGATTAAATAGCTAGAATACAGATCAAGTGCAAAAGGTTAAAGTTAATTTTAATTTAAAGCAAATGTGAATTTAGGGAAAACTAAAAGGACTTGAGTATATGAGATAATATTGTGAGGTTTAAAAGTTGATGCTATTCATTATTCATCTCTAATCAGTACTTAAAATTTAACTTTAGCGTCATAAAGGTTAAATTAAATTAGACATGATTATGAAGTTTTTACCACAAATAGGTAGACACTAGGGTGAATCAATCATCCTTGTATTTGACTTCTCTTTGTGTTACCAGTCCTCAGCCCAACTGCGTAAATTAAATCAGAACATTTTGAGGGCTTAAAAGCCTTATTGAGGTTGTCCATGCAGAATAGGGTTGTGAGATTCCTATGCAAGATATTTCTTTGGTAGTTAGTGAGAATAATGCTTTTTTTCTATGCTGGCTTAAAATTACTTTTAACCTGAAATGCACGCATGTTGCATTATTTATATAGGTCTCAATAAGCCTGATATTTGTGAATGAGGCTGTGTGCCTTCTGAATATTTTTCACATTACCTGCATCGATAATCAATCGAGATGAGTTAATGTCACTTGCAACTGAAAGATTCCTAACACACATACCTATGTTAAGATTAAGATTTAGCTTCAGTATTTGCAGAATTTAGTTCAGACAATTAACAGCTGATTAAAAACATTTTTAACCACATTTTCTGTATGATTACATTCTAAGGCCCTAAAGCAGAGGGTGTTCTGTTTGGGGTTTTTTTGAATGTTGAGTAGGAGATAAAACTATAAATGACTATTCATGAAAGAAACAAGTTACAAGGAGAAACATATAGTTCAATACTTAACAATTAGGAGTTCAAGTTCATGGAGGCTAAAAATCTCAAAGTAAAATATTATGAAGAGGGAAAAGGGAAACATCTTCATGTTCCTTCTCTGCACTCCCTGTATAATTATGTACATAATAGGGAAGTCCCATGAAAAAACCAAGATGCCAACAAAGAATATATTAAAGTTATTTGTGTTTTTAAATTTTTAATTAAAATATCCTTGTTGTTGTTGGAGTAAGAAGGACATTTTCAATTTCTTATATAATAATAGTGGGCAGGGAGTTACAAAACGGTGAAATCAATTACACTTGGCTTTACCATATGGAGAGCTAAGTATTTCAGAATTAGTTTTTTTCTGTCATGTGCGCCTTTGTATTTTACAAGGCATCAGGAGTCTATGCATTACACAGAAATTAAAAAGAGAGAGAAACTTTATTGTATCATCCCCTACTGTGTAGCCAGTACGAATTCTTCTCAAGTGGGTTGGCATTTTCTTCTAGATCAGTTAACCAATATCATATTGTTGCAGAATAGGGATTCATTACTAAAGAGTTAATTTCATTATAATTTTGAAATTGAATGTTTTGCTCTTTAAAGCCTAATTTGCAATCCCATTGTATTCAGACCATAAGAGTGAGCACTGACATCCCAAGTAGACAGCAAAACAGAAAGACATTGTGTATTCATGTTTAGAAAGAAGAAACCAGGGAGACATAGGCCCATAGAAATATATCCACGTGGTTGCACACACAAGCTGACTAAGATATTTTGTTTGTACTTTGTAATATATTTTACATACTGCGGTTGTCTGGGCAACATTCAGAGGACAAGGGACTTCACAAACTGAAGGATAGCGATACATGTACTGAGAATTAAAATCCACTGAGTAAAACCGCAACGGCTTCAGTTTGGCATCTATATAAAACTGTCTTTCTTTTTAAGCTGGCTCATCCTTTTGTCAGTCAGTCAGATTCGAAACATATTGCTGATGTGATCTGTCTTTCAATCAGCCTGAGAGTGGCTTCATTTGTAAAGAGAGGGGGGCGAGAATGGAGGCTCATGAACGAAACCATCTGGGACTACCTTATGCTTTATGCATGTTGCACAATAAGAAAAAGTTTCTGATAATTCACTACTACCTTCTAAACTCTATCACCTATTTTGATCTTTATTCAGGCTTTATTAAATAACAGAAAAGGCATATAGGTAATTTATCTGGTTCATATTTTTCCAAGAGTTATATTTAGAGTGGATATTACTTACTATGGAGTCCCTTAATATATCAATAATTTGATCAACTATACCAAAGCTTTGAGGTTAGAATATGTGTGACACTTGATCTTGTGACACTGCAGTTATCTGAGACTTAATAAAAAAGGAAAGGAAATAGAAAAACTCTACAGTGAACACTGAATAGTTTGAAACCCAACATGTTCATTCAGAGGCATTTCCTAGCTTCTTTTTTTTGCCAGAGGTGAAAAGATGGCTGTTTTCAAAGATATACTCTAACAGTCAATCAAACATATTAAGACATATTTGCTGAAGAGCCAGAGTTTGTAAAAGGTAAAGACCTGACAGGTCAGGTTCTGTGACAGATGAAACTATCATAACTCTTGAATTAACTGTAAGATTTTCAAAAGGTTTAAGTTTAAGGCTCTGGTGCCTTTCAGTGTTGACAGAATTCTGTAAAACAATCTGAACCTGCATTTGTCAAGATGAAATATATATGCAGGATTGTGTAGTTGACTTTGTGTATATTTGGCCAAGGTTGTTCAAAGTTAAGGTCTTGAGCAACAGCAAAGTTTCGTCTTATATTTTATTTTTGACCAAAAGTAACACAAATACCCCAATTCCATCACTAACTGCCCTAAATTTCTAAAGTATCCCCATGTATAATAATTTGTCAGATGTTTCTTCTATAAAGTGTAAAAATCAAAACAAAACAAAACAAACCTGGCTCTGAGAATTTATACAAACAATCTGCATCATGTTGAGCATATTTTCAGAGGAAAATTTCAGAAGGAAACTTCCTCCAGGGAAATGAAAATTCTAGTTCAAACAATCTCTTATGAGGATATTTTTGGCAGGAGAAATGGCAGTTGTGCTACTCATGATGCAATTGAATCCACATGAGTAGATTAAAAATGGGATACTGGGTTAACTGACATGACAAGCATATAATCAACTTGAATATGGTTTTGCATTTTGTAGGCTTGTAGTGGTAATCATAAAAGGTACTGGAATTCCAAACTAGTTCTCCTCAAATTATATGAGCTGAAACAGTCTAAGTATTAAAACATTCCAAAGCAATCCAGTATACACATATAAACCTCTCATTTTTAGTCCATTAAGAAGTTGATATTTCATATGTAACACTGAAGTGTATGTCTAAAATATAGGAAAATTAAGGAATATCATCATTAGGTAACAGAATAGAGTATAGGCATTATCCAGGATTGAATAAAACACAATATAATATTTAGATAAAATTTCCTTGAATAGTTTTGAACCAAGTGCCGAAAAAGGTCATGAAGGTGACTATAGTTATAGAGACAGTGGAGGCAACAACAGGGAGGGAAGGAAAAAGAACTGCAAATTAACATTTCAGTATCAATGAGAATGAGAGCCAATGAGTTTTGACTGGGGTGGAATGGTATATCATTCATACATTTATTAAACAAACTAAAAAATGCTGAGCACCTGTTTTATTTTAGGCGTTTTACTAGTAAGGGTTATCAGATAAGATAAAAAATATCCAGTTAAATTTGAGTTTCAGATAAACAACGAATATGCTTTTAGAATATGTATAACCCTTGCAATATTTGGGAGATGCTTATAGTAAGAACATATTTGCTGTGAAAATGACATTTGAATGGGTGTCTTTTTAATCTGCTAAATCTGGTGACCCTAACTAGATGTGGAGATAGAGTGATCAAAAAATATATAATATTTGACATGGCAGAACTCAGAAACAGAGAGATGTAAGAAAATGGACAAATTTTTTAAATCACCAAAATTTATATACCTAAAATATTAATGGAATGGAGAACGAAACTTTTAGGGAATTAAGTGGCTTGACTCACTACTCCAAATTTTATTTAACTTTTCAAGACAAGTCTATTTCTGACCATCTTTGCAATCACAGACTGCCTTCATCACCTGGCGGAAGATGTCTCGAATATAATCCATGCAGCAAATCCACAAAAATAGCTCTTTAATGAACATCTTGGTTATTTAAAATGAGAAGCATATTACCAATGCATATTTTAATAGTCTTCCTTGAAATCCACATTCAAATTTCTGAGTTTTTATGCTCATTTCAATATGAATAATGAGTTAAATTAGGGTTAATAAAATTATTTTCCCCAATAATTTAAAAATATTTTCCATGATTTTTTTCTATATAAACTTACGATCTCTTTACTGTTAAACAATTGGGTAAAATTGCATTTGGTTGTAACAGAACACCTCTCTATAATGCCATTAAGCAGTATGTTGGGGTTTTTTTGTTTTGTTTTCTTTTCTTTCTCTCTCTCATATAAACTCAGCTGAGGCAGACATTCTCTTTCTGCTCTACTTTGTTCTAGTTTTGCCTTTAATTTTCAAGGTCTCAAAATGACCGCTCCAGCTTCAGGCATTTCACCTGCGTTTCTGTTAGGAATAAGGAAGGAACTCAAAACACGTGTCTAAAGTCACATTAATATATTTTGTATGTAGTTTATTATTTTTTAAATTGAAGTAAAATCCACACAATTTAATCTCTTTAAAGTGTACAATTCAGTGGCATTTAGTACACACAAAACTGCACAAACATCATCTCTAGGTCCATGATATTTTCGTCGCCACAAAAGGAAACGGTATATTCATTCAGCAATCTCTTCCCAGCCTTTGGTGAACACTAATCTGCTTTCACCTCGATGGATTTACTTAACCAGCATATTTCATAGATAGGGCATCATATGCTTTGTGACATTTTGTATCTGGCTTCTTTTATTTAGCATAATGTTTTTAAGGTTGATCCATATTGTAGCATGTATCAATAGTTAATCCCTTTTTATGGCTAAATAAAATTCAATTGTACAGGTATACCACTTCTTTTTTGCACTGCAGTTGATGTAAATTGGGGATATTTTCACCTTTTGGCTATTGAGACTAGTGCTGCTATGAACATTCTTGTACAAGTGTTTGTTAGGATGCCTGTTTTCAACTTTGGGGGGTATATGTTTAGTAGAATTTCTGACTTACATGAGAACTATGTGTTTAACTTTTTGAGGACCTGCCAACTGTTTTCCACTGAGACCATGATATTTTACATACTCAGCACCAATTAATGTGATTTTCAGTATCTCTACATCCTGGCCAATACCAGTTAATTTCTTTCTTTTTTTTATAGTCATTAAATGAGTGTGAACTGGTATCTCATTTTGGTTTTGATTTCTATTACCCTACTGACTAATGAGGTTGAGCCCCTTTTCCTGTGTTTATTAGCCATCTGCAAATTTTCTTTGGAAAAATGTTGAGTCAAGTCCTTTGTCTACTTTTAACTGGGTTGTTTGTCTTTCTGTTGTTGAGTTGTAGGTGTTTTTTACATATTCGGGATACTAGACACTCATTGGGTATATGATTTGCAATTTTTTTCCATTCTGTGGGTTGTATTTTCACTTCCTTGATATTATCCTTTGATGCACAAGAGTTTTTAATTTTTTTAAGTCAAATTTACCAGTTTCTTTCTTTTACTGCTGGTGCTTTTCATGCCACATCTAAAAATCCATTGTCAAATCTAAGATCATTAGGATTTATTCCAATATTTTCTTCTAGGAGTTGCACAGGTGTAGCTCTTACATTCAGGTCTTCAGTCCATCTTTAGTTTATTTCTGTGTATGTTGCAAAATAGAAGTCCAAATTTGTTCTTTTGCATGTGGATATCTAGTTGTTCAAACACCATTTGTTGAAGAGACTATTATTTTCTCATTGAATGATCTTGGCATCCATGTTGAAAAGTCAACTGGCCATCTATGGGTTTGTTAATGGACTCTCAATTCTATTCTATTGATCTATATGTCTATAATTAAGCTTATACTCCTGTGTTTATTATTGTAGCTTTGTAGTAAGTTTTGAAATTAATCCTCCAATTTTGTTTTTCTTTTAAAGACTGCTTTGTCTATTTTGTCTTTTGAAATTTCATATGAATTTTAGTATCAGTTTTTCTGTTCCTGGAAAAAAAAATTTTGGGGATTTGGTAAGGATTACATTGAATTTTTAGATCACTTTGGGTCACACTGCCATCCTAACAATAACAAAGAGTATTCTTCCAATTCATGAACCCAGGATGTCTTTCCATGAGACACTAACTTTTTATTTCCTTTCCAGCCACTGATGTCTACATATCATGGGCCACAGCTTTGTCATATCCCTATAACTAAAAGGAAACCTTGAGGACTAAGTTCAACCCTGTTCTGCCCTAAAAATATTGGGGTTAATTTATAAAGAAAGACTGTGAAATGGAAATTGGGGGAAGGGCAATTAGCAGTCTCTACTATACCTCATTATAACAAAATTCATGTAGAATTGATATTTTCTAGTTTCATAATCATAAATATATATTTTTTAATGACTTTTTTAAGGCCCCAGTGGTTTTTTTTTTTTTTTTAATAAATTTGTTTATTTTTGGCTGCCTTGGGTCTTCGTTGCCGTGCGCGGGCTTTCTCTAGTTGTGGCGAGTGGGGGCTACTCTTCATTGCGGTGCGCGGGCTTCTCATTGCGGTGGCTTCTCTTGTTGCGGAGCACGGGCTCTAGGCGCACGGGCTTCAGTAGTTGTGGCACATGAGCTCAGTAGTTGTGGCTCGTGGGCTCTAGAGTGCAGGGTCAATAGTTGTGGCTCACGGGCTTAGTTGCTCCTAGGCATGTTGGATCTTCCTGGACCAGGAATTGAACCCGTGTCCCTTATATTGGCAGGCAGATTCTTAACCACTGTGCCACCAGGGAAGTCCCCATAATCATATTTTTAAAGGCATTAAAATTGGTAGGACCTTTAAGAATCAGATTAACTTAAATTACAGAAAACTGAGAACCACTCTGCCAAGAGCCGTGGCTGTTATTGCAGCACACACACTTGGGTTTCTCATGTCATGGAAGTTAGATTCCCAAAAGCAATAATTTCAATAGACAAGAAGTAGGCCTGGCTCTGGAGACTGACACAGCACCAATTCTGCCACATTTTTTTGGTTAAAGCACTCATGAATCCTGTATAGATTAAAGGCAAAGGGAAAGACAGGCCACCTATCTTTCTAGATGGAAAGAATATCAAAGAATCTGTAGTTATATAAAGGCCACTAAAATCCATACTCCAGACACAAATTATTTATATTCCTTACACATACAAACTATCATCCTTCCAAGACTGTAGAAACCTAATGCATTACAGGAACAAGAACAAGCACAAGAACAAGATCAAGGTCTAAGATCTCATCGTTTAAATCAGGCACAGAAATAAATGAAGTTTCTCAGATGCAGTTATTTTAAATTTAAGACCTGTGAACTAAAAAGACAGGCTATCTGCCTAAGATTTTTCTGAGGACTTAACATAGGCTATTATAATCTCATAATGAATTTGATCTTACCTGGATGTTATTTCTTACTTTAAGAATCATTTGCTGGAAGAGCCTAGAAATGAGAAACAATTTCATTTTCAAATCCAGAAGTTCCTGCTCCTTTATATTTCCCTAAAATGCTACTCAGAATCTTAACAGTTCCTTCTTTAAGCCATCTTCAGTCTTCCTGTATTTTATCATAGGCAGTTCGTTGAAGCCACATGTCATTCCCTATATTGCTCTTGAAACTCTCTCCAGCTAAATTGCTACTAAACCAGATACCCTTTCTATGTTCCACATTCCTGCAGGTGACACTGTCGCTAAACTGGCAACCATTTTACAACGGTTATCCCGCTCCTGAATTTTCAACAACATTTTCTCACTGTCCTTCAAGGCTTCAAGTCTTGACGTCTTGGCTTTCATGTACAGTCTCCTCACATCCCTTCTAGCCTCTGCTACCTGCCTAGTCTGAAGGCCAGTGTCACGTGTCCTAGGCTTTTGGTATGTAGTACTCCACTTCCAGATGCCCAATTTCCTTCAAGTTTTACGTTGGTATGTAATAAACTACTCTGTAACTCAGCGGCTTAAAACACCACTTTATTTTGTGAGTCAGAAATTTGGAAAGGATTTGGCTGGATTTTTCTTTTTCCTTTAAACTACATAGTGCTAAGTGGGGTGGCTAGGACTGGAGAATGTACTTTCCAGGTTGCTTTCATATTCACTTGTCTGGCACTTGAGTTGGGATGCTAGTAGTCGATGCTAGGAGCTCAAATTGGGCTGTGGAAAGTGCCTACATGTGGTTTCTCCATATGTCTTGAGTTTCTCACAGCACTTGTGGCTGGGTCCCAAAAGGGATGAAGCTATAAGCAAGCATTTCTAAAGCAGACGTAGAAGCAGCCAGTCTCTTAAGGCCTTACCCCAGAAACAGGTACAACATCATTCTGCCATAGTCACTTCTTCTAGGAAGACGCAGAGCCTGCCTAGATTCAAGGGAATGGAACATAATAGACCCCCGCCTCTAAATGGGAGGCTTGTCAAAGAATTTGTGGCTATCTCCCATCTTTAATCTGTCACTGTTAAAATTGACTAAAGCTGAATATATACACATCCTTTATCTCAACAAGCTTTCACTTCCAGTAAATTCCTTTAGGTATATACTCAACACACGTTTGTGCACATGTCCCCAAAAGACATGTTCTGGAAGGTTCATAATCACACTGCTTATAATTGAAAAAAAGAGAAAATATTTAAAATCCCATTAACAGTGGAACTGATAAAGACATTGCAGTATATTAATACAATGATATACTATATAGAATTGAGTACTTAATAATATAAAACTACCCAAATAAATATGGATAAACACTATAGACACAGTGTTGAGTAAAAGGTTAAATAAAAAGATTACATAGAATATCATTCCATTTATATAAAGAGGCAAACTGAATGTATTAGGTTGAGCTTCTGGGTTGTGAGAATGTTCAGTTTCTCAGCCTTGTTTCTGGTTCAGAGTTATGTTCAGTTTGTGATATGTACATATTTCGTTTTGTCTATTTTACTACAATAAGTTAACAAAAAAGAATGAAAAAAATGTGATCCCACACTGTATCAGTTTCCTGTTACTGTTGTAACAAATTACCACAAATTTAGGGGATTAAAACAACACACATTTATTATCTCAGAGTTCTGGAGGCCAGAATATGAAACAAGTCTTACTGGACTAAAATCAAAGTGTTGGCAGGGCTGCATTCCTTCTGGAGGCTCTAGGAGAAAATTTGTGTCTTTGCCTTATTTAGCTTCTAGAGGCCATCTGCATTCCCTGGCTCATGGCTCCTTCCTCCCATCTTCAAAGACAGCAGCATAACATCTTCAAATCTCTCTCTGACTGTGAGTGTCGTGGCTTGTGATTAAGTTGGGTCCATCCAGATGATCCGGGATAATCTTCCCATCTCAAGGTCCTTAACTTAATCACATCTGCAAAGTCCCTACTGCAATGTGAAGCAACATATTCACAAGTTCCAGAATTAGAACATGGACATCTTTGGGGAGCCATTACTCTGCCTACCACACATATTGCTATCTCTAATTTACATTCATATTTTCTTTCTGACCTCCCACCATTTCCTATTTTTATTCTCTTTCTCCCATAGTGAAACTTTGGTTTTATTTATCAAATGGGCCCATAAGAACCTTTTCCTCAAATCACTTTTTGTTTATATTAGAAAATTTATGGATAAATTGGGATAATTTATGAATGAATTGGGCAGCAAGTACTCAATATCATTTTATTTTGCAGGCACTGTAAAATCATATGTTGTGACAAAATGGGCCCTTTATTACCAAACATTCAGTGCAGGGAATAAATAAACAAAAATCAAATCTAGCTATTTTAAATAGGAAATGATGTAATACGTGAAATCAGGTGCTTATATAATTATTTCAAGGAAAGTATGGGCAGGTCCCTGGCTGAATAAGAGATTTATCCCATAAAATAGACAAAAGATCCAGGAGAGTTATTACTATTTCTGAGTACAATAGAGCTAAGTCAGATAGTGGAATTGGACTGCTATCTCATCCTTCTCATGACCTTTTGCCAGTAGTAACTACCAAGAAACACAAAAATAGGGTGTTCTTGTCACTTCTACTTTCCACATCTTACATGGGAGCATGTACTTGTCAAGGTAGCTGAAAGTGAGTCTAGGAAATGTGCTTTTACTTTCACCATCTTCCAACAAAAAGGGGAGTAGAATGGATTTTGACTGCCGAATATGCTTCACAGACACCACATTCTAAAAGACTTTCAATAAAGGTGTTTCCTAGATTTTCTACAATCTAGTATTATCTCTAAATTTCTGCCAACATTCTTAGGACATAGTTCCAATATGTGCCACTTTGGATCAACTTTGCTGGATTGTGCTCCTATTATAACAACCCACCTTCTCGGTGGCTTAACCACAAGGAAGTTCTTCCTGTTCCCACTGCATGTCAGCCGCAGCTCTACTCTGGGATTGCTTCAACCACAGCAGTCAGCTATGACTCTTGTTCTGTTCTGCTTGGCTTTGCCCCATGAATATTCTTCATTCATGTATACGGGCTAAAGCAGCCACCATTTTGGAACATACTATTCTCTTTAGAGTGCTATCCAAAACTGGACTCAAAGTTTCCGCTTAGAATTTGCATACTTCACTTCTGCTCATATCCCATTGGTTAAGTAAGTCAAAGGGACCAGCCACAACTCAATGAGGTAAGGAAATAAACTTCTCCTTCAGGATAACTCTGGCTTCTACAACAAACACTGGCCTCAGTGAAGTCCTATTCTTCTGCATTTCGTGTTTTTGAATTTTTTGAAATTCTCCTTATTCCTCCGTAAGTTCCATCAACTTAAGTTAGCCAAAATGACTCTTTGATTCTTACAAAGAAATGTAGGTATATTAAACAATTAATCATATATTTTTATGATTTATTATTTATATCCTCTGTATAGTATTTGGTAATTAGTAAATGCTCAATAATAACTATATAACCCTATGTGCCAAAAAGAAATCATATCATTTTCATGTGACAAAAATACTCTGATGGAGATCCTAGTATCATGACAATTTCAAATAAATGCAATTTGAGGCTTAAAGTTTTTTTCAGTGTTCCCAATATCACCATTAGATAATGGCAGAGTCAGTATTTAAACTCAGGCAATCTGACTCAGAAACATGTACCTAACTGAACACTACGCATTTAACTGAAATAAAGAAACATTGTGTTCAGTTAGGATGTGGTGAACTTCAGTGATACAAATTAGTTATATTTATAGGTTGTACATCTTGTAATAAATATAACTGAAGTTATAAAGTTAAATGTTCAAGGAATTGTTAATTTACGTGCTACGTTTTTAATTGCATATTTTCTAGCAGCTGCTTTTTTTTTCTTTTTAAATTTTTTATTGAAATATAGTTGATGTACAAAATATGTTACTAACACACCATTGTAAAGCAATTATACTCCAATAAATATGTTAAATAAATAAATAGAATAAATAAATAAATAAATAAATAAAATAAGCTACAAGGATATATTGTACAACACAGGTAATATGGCTGATATTTTATAATAACTATAAATGGAGTAGAAGCTTGCAGTTGCTTTTAATATGACAGTTTGTAAGACTGTAGCACTGTAGGTGGATTTTTTGCAAAGATGGCCACAGTAAAGTCTCCTCTACCAATATTCATGCCTCTTTGTAATTAACTTTGATTCTCTTCCCATCAAGAGGTAGTGTGTGTTTTCACCCTTGAATTTGGGCCTGGGAAACAGTTAATCAATAGGAGTGCTGTATCAACCTTTCTAAAAGCAATGTCATTAGTTCTGTATACAAGAAAAAGCTTGTAATTAAAGGAAAGAAAGGCATGCTTATACATTGCTATTTTTGAGGTTCAGATAATTATAGGTGCTACACAGAAAACTGAGCATATTTTCAAAGAAAAAGCAGGATTTAAATGGTGACAAAGGGTGTTAATGTATATCATTCTGAATTAAGCTTAAATGTTATCCCAACAATCTTGAATCTATCCAAAGTGTTTATGTTTACATCTCCTTTTCCATGCAGTAATTTTTTTTAGTATATTTAGTTTAAGTTCCCTTACAGATAGCAGTTTAGCTTTTGTTTAATTTTTCCTCACTAATGGGAATAATAATAATAACAGTAATAGTAATGATAATAATCATGATAAATCAGGCCTAAGAGTTCCCTTTCACAGTCAACTTAAAGACTAACTTTGAAAACTATAACTTGATGAAAACAGTAGTCACAGTACAAAGCTGCATTCTCCCCCTCAATGGAACTCTTAAGAGTGACATTAAATCAGATATTTCTGTGATGACAGAAAACAAAACAAAATAAAAACATAAATAGTATGAAGGGAATGCATTAAATTTCATATGGTTAATATTTTTAAAATAATATTCCTTTACTAAAGCTTATAAAATTTATTTTAGTTGTGTGTTCAAAGAGTTAATAACGTTGGTAGAAAAAAAGAACATTTGGCCTACATATTTAATGTAAAAATATTAAATAAAATAAAAATTTTTTTCAAATATCTAAGTACTATACATAAATTCATCCTTTAATCCAGTAATTCTATTTATAGGCTCTATCCCCAAGGTGCACTCACACAGCGTGAAAAGAGGTGTGCACAGGGTATTTACTGCAGTCTTATTTGTCATAGCAGAAGGTTGGTGAAAATAGGCAACTGATTTAGTGAACTAAGAAAAGCCATACAGTAGAGTACTATGTAACTGTAAAAGGGAATGCTAAACTTATCTATAAAGAGAGGATAACAGGATTTATTAAGTTAAAAAAGGTAAAGAGAAAATGAAATACATATATTTACATATTTTTTTGAAGTTCAGAAAAATTAAAAGTTCAAAACAATTAAAAAGCTAGCTAAAGAAGCTCCTATATATGCAAATATCTGTGTTTTCTCATTAAGCATTATCGGAGAGTAACCATAACATTTAAAAAATATTTGCTTTTAGGTAAGGCTGGGAATAGATTAGAGAGGATAATATTAGAATGAAGCCGTCTATGAATGTACATTATATGTAAATATGACTTTGGAAACATATAAACATTTTGCATAATTATAAAACAAAATTAAATCAAAGATAAGCAAATTCATAAAAATTGAAATCGAAGAAAGTGAAAATGTGTGTAGAGGTACAAACCTGTGATGTAACCACACAAAGTGGAAGTCTTCCCAGTGGCACTCAACTAGAGTAATTTGATTACACATCCTGGTGGGATATTCCCTAAGGATAAGAAACATACAAAACAATATTTATATTAATATAATTGTTATTTTTTCACTAATTATATTGCTTATGGTATCATCAGTTTTGAGACTGTTAAGCATGTAATGATGTAATGTAAGATAAAACAAATAAGTAACAAAATTTATGTAATAAGATATTACAAATTTTAGTGTGGGAGAATAGGGATTGAATAGAAGGATGAGACAAATCATATAATTTTGAAGGTCAATTGGGAACATTTTGGAACTTATATTTCATTTAAAAAAATATCTTTTTCTAGCTTAGTTAGGTAAAAATACTGAGAAACAATTAGTACATCCATAGTCATGAACACTTCTTGTGTACAGGTTTTGGTCTCTATTACCACTGTAAGGGACAGGATTTCTTAGAGCAAGAGCTGCTTCACATCAGGGATAGAAAATGTTTGAGATGATTCTCAAGCAACAAGGGCATCAAAAAACACAGCTGAAGAACTCAAGAGCCAAACTGAATAACTTCCTCTTTACAAACCATGGATAATTTGAACATCTTCAGAATTAGAACTTCAATATGCTGAAATATGTAAAAAATAATTAAATGCATGATTTCATAACGTTTAAAAACATATTTTTGGTCATTGTGCTGGAAGCTGAGAAATCAACTATTTATTTGGAAAATGACAAATAAAAAGAAAAACTGGAGACTTCTTTGCCTTTTCTAAACAACTCAAAACAGAAAAACCAAAATACAAATTGTTATTCAGGAAAAATATATCTGTATAGAAATATTCTAGCTAATAAACAAAGAAGGGAAAATAATTAGAATATTAAGTTTTGCAATCTTCAATAAAATAATCCCAATTGTTACTAGCATTACAAAAAGTTAGGCAAGCAGACATTATCTAGTGGCTGGTATAAGTACACAACACCAGTTTTGAAGTTGTCTCTATATAGATTGATTCTGATGTAATCAAACCTCTAGATTGCATTATCAATTTCCAGGAAATACAGTGAACAGAGGCACATACTTATAACACCACTGGGAAACAATCAGCGAAATTCAGGAAAAATAACAAAAATTCTTTAATAACAACAATTGAAATTAAAGAAAATAAAATGAGGGAGGAAGAAACTATAAATTAAAATAGATGTAAGAAACAAATTTTAAAAATACAATTACCTTTTATTATTCTGATTCAAAGCTATATGAGAAAGTGAACACTGGCTAGATATTTGATATTAAAAAGCTATTAATATTTTTAAAGTGATGATAGCATTGAGATTTGCAAAAGAAGCCTGTAACTTTTAGAGGCACATACAAAAATATTTACAGACTAAATAATACAAATCCAACAATGTTACTCCAATAAATTTATTTAGCAGAAGTCAAATATCAACATGTCAGATTTGAAGTTCCTACAGAATGCACAAGGATGTTGATTATGGTATTACCCATAGTGGTTTAAAAAGGACAGAAAGAGAAATCAAATCAACATTGTAATGGATGTATTATGGATTTCCAGAAAATATGGTTGAATGACAGATTTGTGGAAAAGTGAGCATAGTAGGATTCCATTTTCTTTAGAAGAAACACGAACAAATAAAACTTATTCTATATGTGTGCCTGATGGGTGTATGAACTCATGTGCATTCATATATACATTTGTGTAATATTATCATATGGATACCAGTAAAAGATGAAAGAATTTGTCCTAAGGTGGTGCACGGAAATATTGGGAGTAAGTGGAGGTGATTCAGGCTGATAAGGGAAAAGACAGGGAGAGCAGAATCAACTCAAAAAAGGAAAGAAAAGATGGACAAAAATTACAAGAATGTATACAATTACACCTATACATATAATTAAAATTTAAAATATGTCCATATAGGAATTAAAGATCAAACAATATAAATTAAATTAAAAAGAAACATAGCTCTAAGTGGCAATTTTTTCCTGCTTCCAAAAAACTAGAGTTAACCACTAATAGACAGTAGTAGAGAAAAATGCCCTTCTATTAAATATACATTTTAAAAGAAGATATTCTTAACAATAATCAAGTGAAGTCATGCTAGTTAATCTTGTATTTCCTCTACTTTTGGAATCTCACAAAATAACATTCTCTTTTTGGTAAAAGAAAGTTTTCTTTTTAAAATGTATTGCTATTACTAATATTATTAAGCTATGAGATATGTAAATTATATACACTTTCCTTATTTGAAAATTCTACTTCATATGTTTATATTCTTTTAATAGCCTTCAGATAAATTTGAAACAAGATTGAAGAAGGTTATTTTATGCACAACTCAATAGTTTTAATTGCAACATTTATCATGCAAAAGTTCTGGCTGCCAAGAATGTGTTGGCACTAGGCAAATGTGTAGCTTCCCCACAGGGATTTTATTATCCAACATCAAGGAATATCTGCAGCATAGCGGTCATTGTCACCAAGGGTCTGCCCTAAGCAACAGAATAACAAGTTTGAGAAGAGAATAGAGAGAAACTTAATTTAATTTTAAAATATAATCTTTTTGTACAATACATGTTTTCCACTAACCCTTTATAATGGATTGCCATGTATAAATATTAATACACTAAGTCACCAAAGCCATCAAATCACTGTTATCAGAGAAAGTAAAATCCTGAAAATAGCAACATCAAATTAACAATAAAGGCTATTTTCTAAGACTTCACTACTTAGTCCAGTTTATGGGGACTTAAATAGATTGTGCTGCACCTATGTTTATTCCTAGAATATTTTCCCTGCATTATAAACTAATAAATAAACAAAAAATGAAGATATAGTTTATTCCAACCAAGTGCTTAAAAGAAGAATAAAGGTCTTTCATAAAACCTGCCTACAATACAGAATACAGCAGTTAACATGGTTTTGTGGTCGTATTATAATAATTATGATAGATTGTGAGTAAATGTTTATTACTGATAATAATGCAATTAAAAAAATTCTGGAGCATTGAAATAAATTGAATTAGCTTTTAAAGTAAAATAGTTTATCTTAAAACATATACACATATGTAACAAAGTAAAAAGAAACATTCCTTTTCACTTTAATATCAATATGCTTTTTTAGTGTTGTGAATATATAAAGTGAAAGTTATTAGTCATGTGAATCTCTACCAAAGAAAAAACAAAGAAATGTATTGTCAACCATCAGCTTATAGTACCAGTTATAAGATTGGACACAGACTCTAGTTACCTAACTGACTTTTTCTTTTTCTTTTTTTTTTTTTTCAATTTTCAATGGTGATTTATTCTGTGTTTATAATGCTTTTTTTCTTTTTTTTTGAATTTTATTTTATTTATTTTTTATACAGCAGGTTCTTATTAGTTATCTATTTTATACATGTCAGTGTATATATGTCAATCCCAATCTCCCAGTTCATCCCACCACCACCACCACCCTGCATCCAGCCCCAAAGACTGACTTTTTCTATGTTAAGAGCTAGTATTGCGTATGTGTGTGTGTGTGTGTGTGTGTGTGTGTGTGTGTGTGTGTGTGCAGAGGCTGAGGAGCTATTGATGGGGAAAGAGAAGCAAAACATGCCAGAACTGGAACCAAGAAAATGTATCAGCAGGATGTAGCCACACACAAACTTTGTGCTAGAAGATACAGAGAAATACATTTTATGTGTAATATCCTTGTTTTCATTCTGGTGTATGATCCAGGGATATGCCAGGGGTTTCAAGAAGCCATGAAAGGAACATGGTGCTTCTTTTGGGAATAAAAAAATTTTTTGAAGCAATGTTGTTGTCTGATGAGCGAAAACTCAATTCCAATTCCTTTCTCATTTGCTGGTATATATTAGAGAGGCTTGAGGGATAGCCACGTGAAGTATCTCTGCCCAGGAAAATGTGAGTCTTGGGGGGTTTCTAGGAAAAAAATGTGGTTGTGGTCAATACCTTACCTTTTTTCTTGCCTTGGGTGAAGATATACACTGGAGTTTAATTAGCTGTTTTGTAATCATGAGTTAAGAAAACTACACAGTTTTAGTGAAAAAGCAGAAATTTAGTATTTTTTTTCTTTTGTGAAATCATTAGGACCCTGCACTATTCCTAAATTCTCTTTCTCCAAATTTCTTGTTGTGATAGATTAAAAAAATTGGTTAGTAAATTTTATTCAGTTAATTCACTACAAATATTATTTACTCCTAGCTGAAATATTTCTGGTAGTACACAGAGGAAGTTAACTGATTTAACTTTTAATTTAAACCACTTTATGTTACATAAAATGTTGATGCTATAGAGTGGGAAGAAACACTTACTTTTTTTTTTTTTTTAGTTAAATCAGGGAATTCCAAAGAAATCCCAAACTTGTTGAGGGCTACTTCATAGCAGACTTCAGATTGTTGGGGAATTTTCACTTTCCTTACACATATAAGGTTTATATATAACAATAAATGTGTTTGCAAACACAGACTCTATCTCTTCTGAACATGGGTATGCTTTCCACAGTCTGAGATAAATGACTGTCTATCATTATTAATATTATCATATTATTATTGAATTAGTATTAGAGTAATTTGATAATGATGCATATTTGGGGTTAATCATGATAATGAAGTAATTTGGGTGTGGTCAAAGTTAAGTGGAAGTCACAGAGGGAAAGAGAGAGAGAAAGGCTATAATCAAATGCAAAAAAACATCAGAGAGAAACTGAAGTCAGTAATGAATCTGCATAGCCAGAAGTCAGGGAGGAGGAATAGGAGCAGACTGGCCTATACATTATGGGGCAAGAAACATTAAGGAAATATCAAAGGCTTTCTTCCTTTGAAGCTGTATCTTAGGGCTGGAGTTGAGCCTTGTCTGGGTTTCAGAGAGCACTATTACTATGGTGCTGAGGAACAGCATATGGCCTGGGAACTGAGGTCACCTCAGATCCTGCAGAGCTGGAAGGTTACATGAGCTAATGATTACTGACAGGTAAGATATTTTTAATTTATACCAAAGTCTGATATTGTACCATTGCCAATCACTACAATTAAAATGTGCGTTGCCTAGATTCTTCCACTCTAGCCACTAGAGAGTAATTGATACTGGATGAACTCTCTTGCCTGAATAGTTATAAAACTGGGCAGAATATATGAGACAACTGTTTTCAGGCATTAGATAACAGACCTCACAGAACTACAATCCTTTAGAGAAAGGAAACACACATTTTTACTTTCACACCACCTTTCTTCCGGGGTCACTTTTCGGCCATGGTAAAGAGAGGTAGAGACCAAGTAGGGCACGAAGTTCTTTGGTGTGCCCAGGAGGCAGATAGCAGATTTCAAGGCTCCTGAGGTAGCTGGAATTTATGGAGCAGGTTACCAGAAGAAGGGAGCTACACGGAGGGCAATCCCTAAATCTACATGGGGGTTTCCTGCAGGAGCTTGGCAGAGGATGAAGCCACATACATGCAGGGAAAGATTCAGTGGGACATGCATGTCAGGGAGATATTGGACCAGCCTAATTAGACTACAGACGCCTCACTGTGCATTTCCAGTATTCAGTTAAGTAAGACTCCATAAAAGCCACTTAGGAGTTAAGGACCATGTCCCAAGGACAACATTCTGGGCTAAGGATAAAACTGAAATAAAGAAAAAAACCAATCCTGACTGCCTGCCAGAAGGAATGGTAACACCCTTTAAAGCAGGGCTTGAAAACTTTTCTTGTAACAGGCCAAATAGTAAATATTTCAGGCTTGAGGGCCACACCCAGTCAACTCTGCAATTGCAGGCAGAAAGGAGCCTTAGACAATAGGTCAACAAATAAATGGGGCTGTGTTCCAACAAAACATTATTTACAAAAATATGCGTTAAGCAGATTTAATCCATAACCATAATTTGCTGATCTCTGCTTTAAAGGAAGACAGTATAATCCAGATGCCCCAAAACTTATCCACAATATTGAGCATAAACGAATATAGGAGTTTCACTTTTAATCTTTGGTGTGGGCCAAGTAGTAGGGGTCACTTAGGAAAGTATACCTAAGCTCTAACTATACAATGGCATGCCAAATACTTGGAAGTCGTTATTTTATTTATTTATTTATTTATTATCTCTTTATTGGAGTATAATTCCTTTACGATGTTGTGCTAGTTTCTGTTGTACAACAAAGTGAATCAGCTGTAAGTATACATATATCCCCATATCCCCTCCCTCTTGAGCCTCCCTCCCATCCTCCCTATCCCACCCCTCTAGGTGGTCACAAAGCCTCGAGCTGATCTCCCTGTGTTATGCAGCTGCTTCCCACTAGCTATCTATATTACATTTGGTAGTGTATATATGTCAATGCTACTCTCTCACTTCGTCCCAGCTTCCCCTTCCCCTGCACCGTGTCCTCAAGTCTGTTCTCTATGTCTGCGTCTTTATTCCTGCCCTGCCACTAGGTTCATCAGTACCGTTTTTGTGTTAGCATACGGTATTTGTTTTTCTCTTTCTGACTTACTTCACGCTCTATCATAGTGGAAGCCGTTAGTTTCACATTAATAAGTATCTTCATATAAATATGGAGATGTGATTCTTAAATTATTTTTATAAAATTTTTTAATATTAGTAATGTGACACATGTTTGCAGTTGAAATATCAACTGTTAAGGATGGCTTTAAAATGAACATTGTTTTTCCTAATAAACACTTCCCATCCTGCAATTATTTCCAGAGATAACAATTTTAATTCTTTTAATTTTTTTCCTGATAGTTCTATTCAGTATCTGAATGATTTGTCTATATACTATCCCTTGGATTATCAACTTTAGTCATTATCTATTTACATTTTCCACTTGGAGGTGAGATTTGGGCCCTCCTTTATAAATTCCATCTGTCCATTGCCATTTTTGCTATACAATTATAGTACTATTTTTATTTTTCAATCAACAAAAAGTCATTATTTTTATAATTAAGTAAGTATTGTTAATTACAGAGCCAAAGTATATACTCTGGTTATATTTTCAATCATATACAGCTTTTATTATTATTATTATCAGACTTATTATTTTCTTTCTTTTCCTCTTGCAGAACTTTCTTATAAGGATTTTTACATTTTATTCAAAAGATGTATAACATCAGATATTTTGTTCAGTTCATAATTCACTCTGTGTGTGTGTGACCTTTATTTTTTATTTATTTTCATTTTACTCTTTACTTATTGCCTATCTATATCTACTAGAGGCTTCATTGTATAATCTGGTCTATTCTTTAGACCTATTCTACACTATCTTCTTGGGCTTCTTGATGAATTAATTTGCTGAGTTCCGTTTTATTTTTCCTTGTTTTAACTTGTTTTTTTTAGAGAACAGTATCTACAGGTTCCTAAGAAAGTGTCAGTATGCCAACAAATTTTGAGGGATATGCTGTATTTCATCAACTTAAAGATCAACTTTTAAAAACATTTCTGAAATTAAGATGCATTGTTACAATGAAGGTGCCTTACAATTATTCTCAACCAGGCAACAGTATTGATATAGTGGTCGATGTTAGTGCATGCAGTGAACTTACTCTAAAAGCCATCTGTTGATATTTTCTTATAAGATAACAAGGGACCAGGATCAAAATTTACGTAATAAATAATAGTGGCTTTGCAGCATCGCCATTAGCTTGATGTCACACAGAACAATATTGCAAAGGAAATGAAAAACATTTATTCTGAGCCCAAAATAATTCCGAAGCATCATGCCCTAAATGTGAAGAAATTTTAGAAATGCTTTAACTCTCTCAGTCAGAATTGGCCAGATTATGCTAGAGATTGCTATAGGCTATCACATCAAATGTTTGTCTATCATACAGATTTATAAAAATTATTCTGCAAAGCAGCAATTTAAGGTGTTTCTACCTTGTAATTCAATCATCTTACTGAGGCTACCTCCATAGTTACTGAAAAAGTAGAGAAGAGAGAGAATGGAAAAATCTCACATTACATGGGTTTCACTGCATTAGCATTGGTTAGAAGTAATCACGGGGGCCCACTCATGTGCAGAGAGCCTAGGATGTGATGTCTTAATTTAGGGAAATAGAAGTAAACCTAATATTGGTGAATACAAATAATGCCTATCAGAGTCCACTACTTGATTGTCAAATATTTGATTCATGCCAAACAGACAGAACCCTCCCGAAGGAAGACAAGCCCCAAATCCCATTCAAATTCAAGACTGAGCTCAAAGACTAAGCTGTAATACACTATAGTTTTCATATATATTTTTTAGATAAGGTCATTTTCGATCTGAGGACCTGTGAAAAAAAAATTATCCATCCTTCATACCCCGTATACCAAAATTCAGTTGCCTGTTCAGCAAGAGTCCATATGCAGAGATACGGCCACTGGTCCACAGCATTCTGAAATGCTATGTGCACCCGGGGCTCCTATTCTGGGGAGAGGATGTTCTCATTTCCTGTTAAGGCACTGATTTTGTTCTCTGTGAGTACCTTCCTTCTTTTCCTCTGCGGATGCTGGCTTTACTCTCTGGGAAGGAGATTTCTTTCTTTTCTATTATCTTCCTCAGCCAATGTGAAGTTGACAATGGGGAATATGCTCTCTTTGAGGACTGACTACTTTTCTTAGTTTACTGCCTGCTCAAAAATGATTTAGAGTGTTATTTTTTTTATTTTTTTAGGTATCTTGTGATTACCCATTCAGTCCAGATTCATTTCTTTGGCAACTATACAAATTCTCAGATCTGCTGTATTTCCTTGCTTTCTTTGCCCCATGTCTTTTGCTCTTTGATTTGGCAGAGACAGTTTTGAAGTTTTTGCAGTTTTAGAGAAGGCTAAAACTTAGTCAAATTTCTTCCCTAAATTACTGGACTTGACACCTTTAATCTTATCTGTTATAACAGGGAGATTTGCTCAGTTGAAAGGCTTCCTTGCATGTTTCCTTCTCGTGTGTTTCTCAAACTTGTTGTCTATTCATTAGAATGGAGAAGCAGCTGTCTTTTCCAATTCTAAAGTCCATGAACTTCTGGACTCTTCTCACACCCGTATGCAAATCAACCAATTCTTTAACACACTAATTTCATTCTGATGATACCTAGCAAAAACACCATGGATAACAACCAAAGTGTACTACTATTTCATTAAAAGTGTGATCTACTTCTCATGGTAGTGTACATAGTAATTTTAGTGAAAGTTTTTCCACTGAAACATGGAATGCCATCATTCTAGCCCCTATTGGTTCCTTCACTACTCATGGCCCAGACATATATTTTAAGTTTCTAGGTCATTGCTCCATTTTTGTGTCAATATTTGCATTCATCAAAATGGGATATATTATATTGCAGTAACAGAATTTCAATGATTTAATGCAATAAAAGTTTATTTCTTACTTGTGCAAATTATTTTGCAAATCTAGCTCAATTTTCAGAGACACTGTCTTCTGTGTGGTGAATCAATGGCCAAGTTGCTTCAAACCTGTGGCTCCATTGTTGCATGAAGCTTCTCCAACAATCACCACTTCAGTGCAGAAATTTCATATTTCACTTCTGTTTCCATCTTATTATCAGGTCAACAGACATGGCAATAACTCAGTGCATGGGGATTGAGACTCTCAGTCTTCCATGTATCCAGAAATGGAGGAAAATGGACACTTGTAAGATCTACCACTTAAACTGAGTTATTTTAGTCATATTTTCCTTTTATTAAGGAGAAAAATCTATACTTAAATAAAATTAAGAGATTTTTCAAAGGGTATAAAATAAGCGTTCTATGTGAAATAAAGCCTGTGTTACAGCTTTTTTAGCAGGGTTTTTTCTCTCTAGTGACACATAAAAATGGTATCTCTTACAACCAATGGCCTCATAGATTTGATGACAAATAGTACAGTTAAATATATAGACAGAAATAAATATCTATGAAATGATTTAAATAAAATTTATATGCATGTAAGTGTGCACTATTGCAAAAACCAGGTCAAAAACAATGTAAATATTTTCAGTATATACATTTTTATGTCTTTTCTTCTCCACTTTTTAAAAACTTTACTTATTGAGTACTTATTTTCTGTCAGTAATAATTCTAAGCAATTACCCATATATCAAATTATTTATTATTGTAAATTATAAGAAAACTGTATTTAAAAGATAAAATCCATTAAACATAAAAATGATGTTATCCGTACAATAAAGAAATTTCCCAGAAATTTTTGAGCAATCCAACTGTTTAGTTTTATAGATTTTCACTAAGTTTCACAACTGTGCAAACCTGCCAATATTCAAAGTAGAATAATTGATTTCTATAGCAGTGCACTGACGATAGTGTATGAATCACAATTGTAAGTAATCACTGATATATATGTACTTTTATATAGTAGTCATTAAGACATGGGAAATGAAATAATACTAATATTAGAAATAATACTAAATTATAAGTCATAGAATTGTCTATAATTTATTTGTAAGAACAAGAGTGGATTTGAAATTTTTAATTGTTAAAGGCTCATGAGGAAAATATTTATTCCCACCAGTATGTTATGATCCACAATTTGAAAATCCTGAGTGAATATAAGTTTGATCTACTTCAGTGTTTCTCATGCCTTCTTGTGCATCAGAGTCCCCTAGGATGTTTTGACAGAAATCAAATTCCATTCATTCCAACTCAGGGCAGTAAAATTAAAATCTCTGGAGCTTCACATAGCTGCTTACAATTTTTTGAAGCCCTTTGTAATTCCAGTGTTAAGCTAGTGTTCAAAATCATTGATGCTATGAAGACAATAAAAACAACCATCAAAAACAACAAGATAACACTTTCTTTGTGGTTCAAATACCCTGCATTTAATTATTTTCTTTCATTTTTGACCTGCATTTTCAGGCAAGCTACCTAAACTCTATAAACTTTAATTTCCTCCTCTACTAAATGATTGATGTCAGTTTCTATCCCAAAGAAACTATTCTGAATTTTTGTCAAATTGGCATTACTTCCAGTGCTGTTCTTTACAATGAAGGCAAAAGATCTGGAACCATGTTTACCAGAATGCCCTCTCTGCATGATATTTAGTAAGAATAAGAATGAGACAAACTCATGTAAGGCAAGGGGAATGGGAGTAAATTATGTGATTCCTAAGAAGAGGTTGTAGTGAACAAACATGAGATTCACAGAGCTTGGAACTGCTTATCTATCACCTGCTTTAATGCTGATGACAGAGACAGGAGGGACATTCTTGAGAATCACAACAGGTTCCTTTGAGAACCACCTGAGCTAACAGATCAGGTTAAGGGCCACAGCCTCTACTCTACTTCCTTGACTTTCTGGTGTAGCAATCTTGGCCTTTTTGGTGACTTTACTCATCTTTGTTTCCCCACCTTTCTCATTTCTCTCCTGTAAATCCTAACTCCTATGTTTAAGTCCCTTATTCTGTTTTTCTGACTGAGCCTAGACTGAGATGGTATTATGGCGGAGTTTAAGAAGATAGCATAATCTTTGGTTTGGAGATTACAGCTATGCAGGACAAAGCCCCAGTTCCCTAATGTGGTCACTCTTCTTTCTGGCAAACTTTCTTGCCAGGACCTATAGGCCAAATAAATGAATGAATGAATGAATAAATAAATAAATAAATAAACAACTAGCATGTACAATATAGACCACTGGTGTCCTCAGTTCCATCGTACCCATCGTATCAATGCTGTGCTCCACTGTTGTCACAGACAGATAAACTGAATAATCTCTAGTTCCTCAACATTTACCCTGGTATGGCGTTCTTATTAATATTATATCAGCTCCCCACAAAATCCACATAATGGTTTGCTCCACTAACTAACTGTAATAGGGAAGCTCCCACTAGATATGTTTAATGCTTAAAAAGAAAATTAATCTAAAATCAAACTAAGCATGTACCCTGAGGCCTGAGAGAAAAATAACTATAATCTTAAAAGCTAATGAAGTTCCCCATATTTTGTATTGCTCTGTTAATTAATGAAACCAATAACATTCTAACTTGGTTGAAGCTTCATCTAGTTGTGTTTCTAGACTAGTCCCTGTGGCCAATACTAAAGTCCCACAAATACTACAGAGTAAAAGAAAGAAAATATATTCATTCTGTACCCAGAAGCAGTGATATCAGAATGCAGACAACTTTCAAATATTCAGATTGGTTATATTTTTCTGCTTTTCATTTACTGAACTATCTTTGACATTTTTATCTCAATTTCACCTTTTATCATTAAACTGCTAGAAGCAAAGTAGACAAAGGAAAAAAATATTCAGTTTTTAAAAAATAATAGCATTTGAGGGTCAATGGATGGACCCTCAGGGTATTATGCTAAAGGAAATAAGTTAGACAGAGAAAGACAAATACCATAAGATCTCTCTGACAGGTGGAATCTAAAGAAAAAAAAAAGACCTGGGACCTGACCCCACCCCAAGTGGGCCAGCACCAGCCCTGGGACCCCTTAGTTCCCACAGCCAATCACACTGGGACCCGGCCCTGCCACCAGCAAGCTGGCAGCCACCACATGAAGCAGGGCCTGGTAGCCAACTGGGTCTGGGGCCAGCCCCATCAACAAGTTCACCCACTGTAATTGGCCCCAACACAACAGAAGGGCCCATGTGACCCACATAGGGGGCGGCTGTAGAGCATATAGCCTTGGTGATCAGAGGGGAGTGTCCTTCTGGGCCCCATAAGACACCTCCTACATAAACCCATTTCTCCAAAATTGGGAAACATAATTGACCAACATAATAGATAGAAATAAACAAGGAAAATTTGGCAAAAATGAGGAGACAGAAGAATATGTTCCAAATGAAGGAACAAAAAATAACCTCAGAAAAAAGAACTAAATGAAGTGGAGATAAACAATTTACCTGATAAATAGTTCAAGATAATGATCATAAAGTTGCTCACTGAACTCAGAAGAAAAATGGATGAACACAGTGAGAAGGTTAACAGAGAGTTATAAAATATGAAAAAGAAACAAACAGACTTGAAGAATACAAGAACTGAAAAACAAAACAAAACAAAAAAAACAAAACTAGAAGGAAACAGCAGTAGGTTAGATGATACAGAGGAATGGATTAGTGAATTGGAAGACAGACTTGTGGGAATTATCCAAGCTGAGCAGAAAAAATAATTTTAAAAAATGATGATAGTTTAAGAGATCTCTAAGACAACATCAAGTATTATAGGGGTCCCAGAAGGAGAAAAAAGAAGGGGGCAGAGAACTTATTTGAAGGAATAATAGCTGAAAACTTCCCTAACTTGCTAAAGGAAACATATATCCAGGTCTAAGAAGCATAGAGAGTCCCAAACAAGCTGAACTCAAAGAGATCCAAACGAAGACACAATATAATTAAAATGGCAAAAATTAAAGATAAAGAGAGAATCATAAAATCAGCAAGAGAAAACTAATTTCATACAATGGAACTCATAAGATTCTCAGCTGACTTTTCAGCAGAAACTCTGCAGTCCAGAAAGGTGTGGCATGATACATTCAAAGTGATGAAAGAAAAAACCTATGAGCAAGAATACTCTACTCAGCAAGGCTATCATTCAGATTGGAAATAGAAATAAAAATTTTACAGATAAGCAAAAGCTAAGTGAGTTCAGCAGCACTACACCAGGTTTATAAGAAATGCTAAAGGGACTTCTCTAAGCAGAAAATACAACAACTAGAAATATGAAATTATGAAAGGAAAAATCTCATTGGCAAATATACAGTAAAAGCAGTAGATCAACCACTTATAAAACTAGAAGAAAGGTTAAAAGACAAAAGTAGTAAAACCATCTATATCCACAATAAGTAGTTAAGGGATACACAAGAAATCACTTTTGTCCTAATTCTTATCATCTAAAATAAAAATTACTATTTGTAGCGAGTTTTAAAACACTTCTCTAAAAAAGTATATTTAAGTCTTGACCAGGAGAATAAGTAGTAGTAAGCAACATCATTAGCTTCAAAGTTAGCTTTGGAAAGGATTCACACAAGGGAAGACATTTACTCATCAATGTTTTAGAATTATTTTTACGGCTTCATTGTGGAGAATAGATTGGAAGGGGATAAGAGGATAGACATGATTTCCAATCAGCAGACCTTTTACAGTAATATAGGTGAAAAGTGATGGTGTCTTCAATAACATAGTATATACAGAGGAAGAAAAAAGTAGGTGAATTTTACAGACAGATAAGTGGTGGTACGGTTGTAAGACTGGTGTTTGATGGAATATGAGAAGTGAGGGAGAAGACAGAGTCACAGATATTTCCTAAGACAGAGGGAAGTATGGGAAGAAGAGATAGACAGGGGAAGAGAAGGAAAGTAAAAAGGTTTTAAAGTGATAGAGAATTCAGATGTGGATGTGTTGAGTTTAAGATGCATTGAAGCTACTGAACATTTATTTTATAGTTGAGTATTGGGAATTAGAGCTCAGATGGAGAAGGACAGAGGTACAGGAAAACTCAGAATTTAGTATCAGGGAAATCAAGGGATGAGTGTTTTACAAAAAAGGTGTTAAGAGTGTTAAGGTTGAGGGCTTCCCTGGTGGCGCAGTAGTTGAGAATCTGCCTGCCAATGCAGGGGACACGGGTTCGAGCCCTGGTCTGGGAAGATCCCACATGCCACGGAGCAACTAAGCCCGTGAGCCACAACTACTGAGCCTGCGCGTCTGGAGCTTGTGCTCCACAACAAGAGAGGCCGCGATAGTGAAAGGCCCGCGCACTGCGATGAAGAGTGGCCCCCGCTTGCCGCAACTAGAGAAAGCCCTTGCACAGAAACAAAGACCCAACACAGCCAAAAATAAATAAATAAATAAAAATAAAGGCATTCCTTTAAAAAAAAAAAGTGTTAAGGTTGATATAACTACACTTCTAGAATTTTTTAAAATTAAAATTCATATTTTCACAAGAAAAAAATATTTTAAGTCCTTCATATGATTTATTTTCTCCTGTCAACCATAATAGATGATATATAAATTCCGTCTTAACCAGAGGGTTTATAAACACAGGCTTATCCAAGCCCACTTACAGGCAAGACAAGTACTGCTTCTTGAAATGGTCCCACCATGGACCTTCTTGTCATCCAAACTAAGTCACCCACTTTCCTGGCTTTATCTTCACTGTACTGCATGGTCACTTCAACCAAAAGACCTTGAAGTTGTTATGAGTGACAAAGGTCTATTAAGATCAGAAAAAAGGAAGAGTTAAAATGAGTAGCTAATATAGATAAGGTACAATGGGAAATATATAATTTTCAATATTTCAGAACTTTGAGAATGTTTAAATGTTGATGAGAAGGGCCAAATTGAGATTGATTAATATGAATTTATCATGATGTCACAAGCCCAGTTTTGTGATTTTCTTTTTAAGCAGCTCTCAGAAGTCTGCACGAAGGCAAAGAGGAAACCAAAATATAAATGAAAGTGTGTGTGTGTGTGTGTATGTGTGTGTGTGTGTGTGTGTATGTGTTTTCCTAGAAAGTTGTGACAGAGGCAGAAGGGCAAGGAAATTGAGAAAATTGTCCAAAGAGACATGAAAAAGTTGAGCCATGATATGAAGTCACTTGTATCACATAGAGTTCTTGGTTACAACAATCAGAATTATATCAGACAATAAACTCATTAAACGATATTTCATACCTCACGGACTCTCCAGTAGTGCCAGAGAGTTTGGCAGGGGAAGTTACTTAAGCAGGAGAAGTACATAGACTAGTACGGGAATTGCTTTACGGAAGAAACTACTGCTACAACCATTCTGCAATGGGTAGTTCATCAAAGACATCTTGGCTTTTATAGGTAGATCAAGGGAGTGGGCAGCAAAATTCCTGATCCTGCTGTCCTCCTAAAGCTAAATATCTCCAATGCCTCCTCAAGAAAAATAGAATTCTGTGCATCTGTGCGTTCTCACTTTTGAATCACAGACCTGTGTTATCTCTGGTCCTATGACTAGAAAGGCAAGTTTTGGCTTTTACACTGGTAGATGTGAATCAGAGTAGGAGAAATTTCCCAAGCCAAAGAAAGGAGTTCCAAAGATGTTTGATGATCATCACATGAAAAATTTCTATTCTACATATCTATTCCTGTGTAATTCTCTGAATTTCCCTTATTTCTTCCCCAAAGATCAATAAAAAGCATTGCTTTCAGAGTGATGAATTCATACTTTTCACTCTTCCCAGGATTTGACACACCGGTCTTTGCTAGCACCAATGTCTAGAAAACATACTTTGGGTCCCTTGTTACTAGAAAGATGCACAGATGTCTCTATGTTAACTCAGCTGTTTAAATACACGTTTTCAAACAAAATATTTGCAGCGCTGATGCCAAATTCCTTCTGACATTCACAATAATATTGAATTTGACTCAACCAAACAAGCACAACAATATCTGGAACAAAAGTTTCATCTAAGCTTTATCTGGTTAGAGTATTTAACAATCTTCTTTAATTTTCAGTTTGAAAAAGAATTTGAGAAAGTATTCGTGATTGAAGTTGTACAGCCATTAAATTCAAAAGGCATGCTACTACTATTTAAAGCATCTTCTAGCTTAATGTTAAATTGTCCTGAAAATAGTTCTGGTTTAAGTCTGCAAAAAGCTTCACAATACGCTCAGTCTCTGTAGAACACTTTTCTCAAAGGTTGAAACTAAATTACTATGACATCTTCAATGTTATTTAAATAAAAACTTTGAAATCCCAGAGAACGTGTGACAAGTAATTCCTGTATCTCCTTGTTATATAATCACACCTAAAAACAGAAGTAGGGTTTTTTAAAAAAAAATGACAAAGACTCAGTTCAAATTAATTGTTGTGAGTAAGCACACACAGAAACATATACTTAGAAAAAATAATGAGATGCTAATAAAACCTAATTTCCCCTATTTGCATATATCTCTATCACAGCATTTAGAGAAGAATGTATCCCAGTCTGATGTATAAAGGTATCTCCCTAATTTGTACCTTGAATGCCTTGATTATGCCTGTTTTTACATCTGTGCTCCTAGTGCCTAGCAATATATCTCATATTTATTAGGGTTTTTATAAAGGTAAAAGGAAGAGAGACATTAAGAACAGATGAGAAGCACGAAGGTGGAATGCAAGCAAGCATCTGGGAAAAAATGCATGTATTAATATTTCCTCCTGGTCACCATAGAGAGAGCTAAATATGCTAGTCATGCCATGGCAAACACCAATATCACTGTTATTATGTTAATGGAATGAACAAGTTTTGCTTCAAAAGAAATAATCCGGTGACACATATTACCATATTTATACACCCAAACTGAAACTGAGACTTGATACAGAAATGCACTTTGATTTGGAAGGACAGGCTGTAATCACTGACAAATTCTATAGCCTAAAAAATGTGATTAGAGTGATGAGAAAGTAGAAAATATATGAAGAAACAGGGCATTTAGAATAGAGATAAGAAATAAAAAGTAGAACATTATAATGGTTCTCCATGTGAAATGGAGGGAAAAAATTGAAAATTCTTCTGCTCAGACAGTAGTTGTGCCACTTTCTGGTTTTATGACCTTGGGCATGTTACTTAATTTTTCTGCATGTGCCAGTCCTCCTATATAAAATGTGGATATCAACACAACCTCCAGATGGTTCAAAGGACTAAATTTAAAAAAACAAAAACCAAATAGCCACTGGATAACATTTTATATATTGATATTTTAAGGTATTTTTCTTTATATTCCTGGCATCTATCTTATTCAATCATTTAGATCTAATGATCTCTATGACCTCAGGGTGGGATGCTGAAGGAAAAAAATAATAAAGGAAAAAAAAAAAGAAAAGAAAGATGTTTACACTTCAAACAGAAATGCCTTTAGAAAAAATTGGGCAAAAATAACAGACTCCATGTATGCATCATTTTTTAAAAAAAATTTTTATTGGAGTATAGTTGATTTACAATGCTGTGTTAGTTTCAGGTGTACAGCAAAGTGAATCAGTTATACATATACGTATATCTACTCTTTTTTAGATTCTTTTCCCATATAGGCCATTATAGAGTATTGAGTAGAGTTCCCTATGCTATACAGTAGGTCCTTAGTAGTTATCTATTTTATATATAGTAGTGTATATATGTCAATCCCAATTTATCCCTCCCCCCCCTTACCCCTGGTAACCATAAGTTTGTTTTCTACATCTGTAACTCTATTTCTGTTTTGTAGATAAGTTCATTTGTACCCTTTTTTTAGATTCCACATATAAGCAATACCATATATTTGTCTTTCTCTGTCTGACTTACTTCACTCAGTATGACAATCTCTAGATCCATCCATGTTGCTGCGAATGGCATTATTTCATTCTTCAAAAATCAAATTTAAAAAAAAAAATTTTATTGGAGAATAGTTGCTTTACAATGTTGTGTTAGTTTCTACTGTACAGCAAAGTGAATCAGCTATACGTATACATATATTCCCTCTTTTTTGGATTTCCTTTCCATTTAGGTCACCACAGAGCATTGAGTAGAGTTCTCTGTGCTATACAGTAGGTTCTCATTAGTTATCTATTTTATACATAGTATCAACAGTGTATATATGTCAATCCCAATCTCCCAATTCATCCCAACCCCCACCTTCCTCTTTGGTATCTCTCTTGCACGGCTGGTGGAAATGTAAGTTGATACAGCCACTATGGAGAACAGTATGGAGGTTCCTTAAAAAACTAAAAATAGAATTATCATGTGACCCAGAAATCCCACTACTGGGCATATACCCAGAGACAACCATGCATACATTCTTTAATTTAATAAATGTTTACTTATCACCTACTGTGCTCTAGATTTTGTTTTCATTATTTTGGATATATCTGTGAAAAGGCAGCATAGATGTGTGACCTATTGAGCTTTTAATATAGAGATGAGATAAAAATTACCAGTAAATACAGTAAATAAGTAAATTATATTTTATAAATGGAGATGATAGTAAGCTAAAGGAGATTTAAACAGGTCCAGGTTGGTGGGAAACTTGTAGTATTAAATAGGGTAGTCAAGGGTAGACTTAATTGAGAAGGTAAGATTTAAGCCAAGCTTTGAAGGAAGTGATGGAATTATCCAAGTGAATAACTGGGGATTGAGTGATCCAGTCTGATACAGTCAGAGGAAATATCCAGGAAAAAAAACCAAACAAACACTAAAATTAGAATATTCCTTGCATATTTTAATTACGTGGGGAAAGCTGGTATAGCTGGAGATGAATAAGCAATGAGTAAGAAGTAGATGATGAAGTCAATGGTAATGGGGAATTAACATCCTAGAAGTAATGAGGGAAGTATAGAAGGACCGTGTAGACCATGTCAATGGCTTTGGCATTGCATTTGTGGAATGAGAAGAATTATGAGATATTGGATGACAGAAGAGTGACATGATTCACTGACTCTAGCTGAAGAATAAAGAATAGACTGTAGGTGTCCAAGCATGGAAGCAGGGGAATCTATTAGAAGGCTATTTGCACTTATCCAAAGAGAGAAATAACAGTGGCTTGGGCCAGAAGGTAGTAATATAGGATGATAAGTGACAGTACTTTAGATGTATTTTGAATGTTGAACAAGTAAGACTTGTAACATATTCAACACAGGATATAAGAGAAAGAGAAAAACCAAGAATGACTTAAAAATGTTTGTTCCAAACAAGTGGAAAGATTGAGTTGTTGTCAACTAATTGAAGAAAGGTTATTGGTGAAGCAAGCTTGAGAAGAAAGGAGCAATTCTATCTTGGTCATATTAAATTTGAGGTATATTAGATATCCAAGTGGAAATGTCAAGAGTGGTGGAATATCAGGATGTAGAACGGTACTGGAGAAAAAAAATGGGAGTTATCAATATACAGATGGTTTTTAAGGCCATGAAACTTGACTACATCACTAAAGAATTACTGCTCTGACATTAAGTTTTTGGAGGTAAGGTAATTATGGTAACAAGGTATTAGATCTAATATCCAAAAAAAGGGGCATGTTTGAGAGAGAATTATCAGTAACTAGGCACAAAGAAAGTGTTTGCAGATATTTGGGCAGGTAGATGTGTAGATATGACAATAGGAGTCTATAAAATTCCTTCCAATTATCCCAGTGAAATACACAGCAGGGGTATCACCTGAGAATGAGTATGAAAGGAAATACTGAGCAACTGACTGGAGACGAAAATGTGTGAAACAGTGATTCTTGGTAGTGGGAGAGTAAGTGACTTAGCGGAGTATGGTTTGAGAGCCAGGAAGCACTGAAAAACCATGTACAAGTTAACTGAGACCCAGTCCATGTGGTTGTGTTTTCTCTCCAGCCATGTGAAGCTACACAAGAGCAAACACAGAATAGAAAGAGTTCAGGGTTAAACCATGGTTTTGGATTAGCTTCCTTCTAACTCACATGTCTCATCTAATGAAAGACTATTCATTGCTTTCTTCTTTATGGCTTTTAAATAATCCTAATTCTCTCTTATCCCTCTCACCTCTAAGTAGCTCAGGAACTAATATCATTTTCAAGGATAATTGTAACAACATTTGAATTGCTCTCTCTCCTTTCAATTTAATGCAATATCGCTATCAATATTTTCTCAATACTAAGGAAAGGATGTTATAAAATGAAAATGTGATCACATTTCTCCCTTTCAAAAAGTCAATGAAATTCCATCACTCTGGATAATTTGCCAAATTCCAGGGCTTTCATGACGTGGGTTTTTCCTTATTAACACTCTGGCTCTATATTCTGTCACATTTGCATTAGTACTCAACATTTTACCTAGATAGAATTATTTGCTGGTCCCTTATATGACACGCTTTCTCTTCCCTCTAGGCTCTTGCACAGGGTATTTATTTCTACTGTCCAGACTACCTATCTATAGCTCCCCGCTCCCTGGTCCACTTTGTCTTTGCCTGGAAAACTCTGATCAGGTAAGCCCGAGAAGGTGCTAAAAGCTAAGGTGTATTTTAATTTACTAGTTGATACGATTTTTGTCATTGCCCTCAACCAGGCTGATTTATTATTTGTTCAGTAACAGGAAAATAGTAATTGATTTAACAAAAGTCCCACTGAATTTAGGGGGAAAATATCCACTAATATCAACAATATTAATCAGAAGTATCTATAATTATGTTTAGTTGAAGATATTCCCCCCCTTCTATTTTTTAAATAAATACATCCTATTAAGGAACAAAAATGAGCTGAAACTGAATCCCCAACTAAGAAATTATTGGTTGAATATACGGGAGTGATTTTGACTTATTCTATGTCATTACATATGAAAATTATTAAGAAAAAACATTGAAAATAAAGTGTTCCTTTTGGATGGTGGAACATGATTTCAATGCCAATTCTTCTAGTGCATTTGAATTTAATGAAAACATAATCATTAATTTTGATTGTTATTACTTAAATTGTCCAACATCATTTTCCTGCAGCAGAGTCAAATGGGTAATTTCAAACTAAAAATGACATACAACGCTGATCTGAGGCAAGAAATATTGCTCAATCAATTTCTTCCTATGCTTTCAAAAGTCAGTGAACTCTACCATCTTAATACTATTCTTTCTAAATCAGAAAAGAATGGATTTTTTTTTCTGATGTGTGAACCAAATGAGGGAATAAAGATTTAGTCATAGATTTTTCTATACGGATACAAATTTATGAATAAATGGACAATACTTCTAAACGCATCCAAGCATTCACAGTTTCAGCCAAGTTGTTCTATAGTAATAATACAATTGTAAGTGTTTTGTCATCATCTTATATTATTTAGTAAGATATGTTTGAGAGATTTATCTTTGAATACCTATTATCTAAGAATGTGTGCCAGTAATCGGTCTATTTCCTCTTAGATGCATTCCTAACACTCTTCTTGCTTTCCTTAGTATTATAGAACAAAATTGTCTAAGTGTCTGCCCTCTGGAATCAGAAGAATATAGGTCAAGTGTAGGAAAGAAGTGAGATTATTTCTAAGCTCTCTTCTCTGCTTCCAGTAGACTCACTGGCATCAGCTGTTTCTTTCCATTATTCTCTCTCCTACAAAATAGCCCTTCCCTCTGGGTCTCAGTTCCTGCTGAGGTTTAGCCCTTGCTATAGAGTACCAGCTTCGGGGCTCTCATAACATCTCTTCTTTTATGAGTTTTCCAGTCTTAGTAGTGGTTGTACTTTCTGCTGTTTCTAATCTCTACTTACTTTCTCATAAACTATGTTCCTTTGGTCTTCAGTAAACTGTAACCAATTCCCTGTGTTAAATTTTCTCTGATTGAAACAATTAGATGGTTTTAAGTTTCTCTGCCTACAAACAGGTTGTTGTTTATTTTTCAGGTATAAAAAGATAAAGACTAAGAAACACTAACATGATTCTTCTTATGAGACTGAACTTCTTTGATAAAGTTGTACTTCCAACACAACCCTCCAAGAAAAAAAAAAAGACCCATGTTCTTGTGAATTAAAACTTTATATTTCATATTACATATTAAGAAGCCTATGAAGAAAATCTCATTACAATGTCCCTTGGATGACACATGAGTATTTTCCCCCTTCCTGATGCTTGAAGTCAATTAATGCCATCAACTGATACATTTCTAGTGCTTTGTATGCACTTCATAAGCACCATTCTATGTACCCAGAATCCAAAGAAATATAATACACAATCTCTCCTCTCAAAAGATGTAGTGGGAGAGAAAGACTCATGGACAGAAAATCAGAGAAACAAAATAATGGAAAGAATGGAGATGTGTATGTAGCAATATATGAACATATAAGACAAGAATAAAACTCAGCCAGAAGAGGCTTGTGGAAGGCCTCATAAAAGAGTTTAGTATAATTTTAAATGTAGGTCTGTAATCAATATCTATAACATAAATATCTCTATTTGTGAATTCCCTAGAATTCATTCCTTATATATGACATATGTCCAGAAAACCCATAATGATTCATATCTGTTTACCTTAGGAAGAAGAGACCTAGCCCAGACGCTCACTGGCACACTACCCTGCACATCCAATAATCTGATACAGATTCTCATACTTCCCTCTTCTAAAATTCTTTTCTTACTAAAAAATTTGTCCATATATTCAATTTTTAAAAAATGTTCCCTTCGTCTTTACTTCGTATTGTAAATTCACTGTTGGTTTCCTTCTAATAACTGATTTCCTTAAAGCCTTTTCATGGGAAATCTGTATTTTCCCCCCTTTTACTCCTGTACTTGGGGCCATGGGTTTGGGTACTTTATTTTCTTGTGTCTCTTTGTTTTTCTAAATAATTTCTTCTCTTATCTCAATAATAATTTTCTTTTTTGTCTTTATGGCAGTTTTCTACTATTTCTCTCTATAGCTCCATTGAGGCTCTTTTTTTTTTTTTTTTTAATGTTGTCCCTTATTTCCAGCTTTCTAAATCCAATGATCAATTTATCTTTTCATATTTTTAGACTCAGATGTATTTGGAAAAAGTAATAACTGTTTACCTTTTTGTTTGCTTTCTTTTAGCTTACATTTATAGGTTTTTCTATCTCACTGACAACTCCTTTCCTTTTTCTCTTTTGTTAGCTCCCCCCTCTCTCCTACTTAAAGCTTTGGATGCATCTTGGGTTTTCTCTTATGATTGTATCTATGCTCTCCAGTGAGCATGCATTAAGGCTTTTGGATTTAAAACAATTATAATCTATAATTCTATTCTGAATCTTCAACACTGATTGCCTTTTCTACAAAATTTCAGATATGCATATTCAATGCTCACTTGATACCTTATCTTAGATGTTTAGTAGGCAACTCAAACTTACCATGGGTCCAAAAGGCTTACTGATTATTTCCCCAAATCTGCACCTCTCCCAGTCTGAGAAGGTTCTTCCCCTTAGAAAACTCCACCATGAGCAGTACAATTTTCGAAGTTAGAAATGTATATCTAGTTTTTGATAATTCTTTCTTTTACCCGCATATAAATCTATTAGCAATTAATTTTGTCTCTAACTCCAAATGCATCTAGAATTCATCTAATAAAATCTATTACCTCTATGACCACTGTCGTGCAAGCTATAATCAACTCTTACCTGACCTATATGCTTCACGCTTCTAGCTTTGATCTTTTATAATTCATTCTTCAAAATGAAGCTAGAATGATCTTTTACAATTATGATCATAGCACTTTAATAATTAAACCACCCATACCTAATGACTTAGTTATAATTTCTTTATCTGGATTACTTTTCCTCATATTACAGGTCAGTAATACATACTACTTCTTCAGGGAAGTGCTAGGGAAACTTTCTTAAACTCCCTAAATTAGATTAGGTCTCATTGGTAAGTGCTGCCAGCATTCTGCATTTCTCATCATAACTTTCATCACAGTTATTATTATGAACATATATGTCTTAATCATCTCAGGCTGCCATAACAAAATAACCATAGACTGGTGTCTTAATCAATGAAAATTTATTTCTCACAGTTCTAAAGGCTGGGAGGCCCAAGATCAAGGGGTCAAACTATTCAGTCCCTAGTGAGAACTCTCTTCCTGACATGCAGACTGCTTGCTTCTCTCTGTGTGCTTATATGACCTCTTCTTTGTGTGTGTATGTGGGAAATTGAGAGAGAGAGGGAGAAGGAAAGAGAGAAGGAGCTAGAGCCCCAGAGAGCTGCTTAGCTCTCTGGTGTTTCTTCTTATGAGAGCACCAATCTCATCATAAAATCTCTACCCTCATGATCTCATCTAACCTTAATTACCTGCCAAAGGCCACATCTCCAAAAGCAATCACACTGGGGGTTAGGAATTCAACATATGAATTTTGAGGGGGACACAGATATTCAGTCCACAACATCTTATACAAGATGTTACAGAAACATTTAATGAACATACATACACCTACACTGTTATTTTTTGTATTTCCCTTTATAATATAAGATACATGAGGGCAAACAACATTTCTATCTCATATGCTTATATATTTGGTGCTGAATAAATGTTTGTTGAGTGAATGAATAACTCAATGAGCAACTGAAATAAAGTTTTGGTCCTGAAATACAGATTGAATGCTTTGATGCTATTGTAATATATATGTAATGTTGCCAAGAAGATACTTAAAAAAAGAGAAAAGAAAAGGAAAAAAAAAAAAAAAAACTTTGCAGTGGTGGTTCTCAAAAAAATAACCATGAGTTTGAAGACATAATGATATGGTGGACTTGGTTTTGGTTACAAAAAGTCACAGACTATCTTATTTTTATTTTTATTTTTCTACTTTTTAAGCCTTTTGTCCTATTGAGTCAATAATTAAGGACTAATAATTTTACTTATTGAATAGGAAGAAAATCCAAGACTTTTTGATGTGCTTAGTATTGTCCTAATTTATTTCAAATGGTCTGGTATAAATTAAAGGATGATGCTTAATATCATTTTAAGATGTGATGCAGAGAGAGAGCGAGAGACAGTAAAATGGAAGGCACAACAAGTTCAGTATTGTCAGTGAGATTCTGATTTCAGGCTTAGATTTCAGGCATTTTAATAGGCTTTCCATGACAAAATATAAATATACACTATTTTCAACTCAGGTTGGGAGTGCAACTTTTGAGTTTGTCCCCAATGTTGTCTATTAGTTGCTTTTGGAATCTGAGACCTAGAGTAGAAATATGCCCTAAGGGCCTTTCTTGGCCTTTCAAAGGATCTACTCATCTCTAATGCTACCAGCTGCAGCTGTAAACTGCTTTAGCAAGGAAAAACACACACATATGAAAATACATCTTTTTTTTCCAAAAGTAAGTATTTTATGTTAGCTATCTGTATTTTACAAACATCTGTCAGTAAGATATAGAGCAAGCAGTTAGAAGAAGTGACATCCACAAAACTTACTGCTAAGTTTTACTTCCTCACTCACTGTGATTGCATCTAATAACCAGTAAGAAACTGTGAGTTTACTGATTTGCAGAAGGTCTGGGGTGGGGGTGAATATTAGGTGACTTTTTAAAATGAGATATTTTGCTTTATTCTGGTCTCAGAATCTTTCCATAAAATTTACTCAGTGGGGGTTATCTTCCCCTGCCCCTCCATGAAAACATGAAAGGCCCTATGCATTTTTTAGCTTATTCTTAGATAGTATACATTCTTGCAGGCATTTTAAGAACCAATATAGTCACCATTCAGTAAATACATTTCCAGTACAAGTCTGTATAAAAAATCAAAACTACATATAAGATAAAATATTTCTCCTCTCCCCAGGTCAGGTCTCTGTGTGAAAAAAAATTTCTTCTTGTCCCCATTGCTATCTACGCTTTATTTTAATAAACTTTATTTTTTAGAACAGTTTTAGGTTCACCAAAAAATAGGAAAGTACAGCTTATCCATCTCCCTTCCCCCACACATGCACAGCCTCCACAATTATCAGTATCCCCCTCCAGAGGGGCACATTTATTGCAATTGATGAACCTATACTGACACATCATAATCACCCAAAGCCCATAGTTTACATTACAGTTCACTCTTGGTGTTATACATTCTATGGATTTAGGCAAATGTATAATGACATGTATTCATCATTATAGTGTCATATAGAGTATTCTGCTGCCCTAAAAATCCTCTGCGCTCTACCTAGTCATCCCTCTACCTCCAACTGCCAGTAATCACTGATCTTTTTGTTATCTATTGTCCATAGGTTTGCCTTTTCCAAATTGTCATATAGTTGAAGTCATATAGTATGTAGCCTTTTCAGACTGGCTTCTTTCACTTAGTAATGTGCATTTAAGTTTTCTTCATGTCTTTTTATGGCTTGACAGCTCATTTCTTTTTAGCACTGAATAATATCCCATTATCTGGATGTACCACAATTTATTTATCCATTCACTTATTGAAGGGCATCTTGGTTACTTCCAAGTTTTGGCAAGTATGAATAAAAGGGTAATGTTATTCCATTACATTAGCACAAAGACATTGTTAGTAATCTCCTAATAATGTATTTGACTTTAAAAAGACTGTAATTCTCTTTCTGAAAGAAAGAAATTAGCTTTACAGTAAAATGATGTCTGTACCAATAATAAAATGTTTTTGCCAATTAGAATTGATGGATATATTACCATTGATACACAATTTTTCGTTAAAAATAAATGTCCATTAATAAGTCATTATGTATCAGAAAATGGAGAAATAAGATTAACAAGATAAAATTTCCCTTCTTTGAGTTTAGAATGGTGATGTGAGTGGAGTCTTTTTTACCATGGAAACTACTTGCCACCTAGGTCAGTATTATTTGATGCAGATTAGAAATGTGGTTCTTTATCTTGATTCCATGAATTTCTGATTTAATAAATTTCTCTGAGTCTCTAAAATATGTATATTTAATAAGCATCTCAGATGACTCAGATATTTGAGAACCACTACTGTTCCAAAGAATGAGACCCTAGAGAGGTACAACAATAAAACACAATGAAATGGGGATTGATATCAGCAAGAGAGTGAAATAAGATATCTTTCACATGTATCTCCCCTCTACAACAATAACTTGGTATTTATACACACAGAAATGCCTTTGTGGGCGCATTGGGATTGTGAAACCATGGTGAAGTCCAAGACTGAGGAGAGCTGTTTTGAGAAAGTAAGCCCACAGCTACGTGGCTGACTTGTAACCATGGCCCTGGTTACAGACCCAGACAAAGCTCAATATACCTGAGGAGTCAGCTACAGCCCAGTTTGGCTCTGGTTCTGTCACCAGCAACATACACCAAGGTACCCAAGAGTAATGAGGCGTACCCATGCCTGGTTCTGTCACCAGCAACATACACCAAAGTACCCAAGAGTAATCAGGCCCACCCATGAAACAGATAATAGGTATACAGACCTCAGTCCTGGCTATAGAGCCTGAAGTCTACAGCCCATGAACCAGCTTCAGCCCCTCTTAACACAATTCAGGAGTCCCTGAATAACACTGATATTTTCAATAACCTATGGACAAGACAGCCTTTGTGGAAGTCCAAGAATCCAGTGGAGAAGTTGCAGCTCACTTTCGGAGCAAAAAATCCAAGATTATATGCATTGAATCAGGTAATATGAGAAGATTCACATCAATCCCTGCCTAAGGTGTGACGGCTCAATGCCAAGAAACACCTTCTTGACTTGTGATTTCTCTCATGGGGGAAAGTAAGAGCATGTAAGTTAGCATCTGTCTTGCTGAGCTTTGTTGGAAGTTGCTGGAGACTCACTTTTATCCTGCCCCATCCAGAATACTGAGGTGTGCTACATGACTAGGGGGCAGGGGCTATCTTGGAGAGCAGCAGATAGGACTCTTGTAGGGCATTACAGGAATGTGAATCCAACTAACTGCATCACAGACTCTATCAAGAAGCCTGCCCATGAGTATTGGGAATGACTCATCTGTGGATACCCACAACAGGCCCCTGGGCACCACCGGTGTTCCAGTCGCCTCACCCACACACACACCCCACCCTGTACCTGGCTCCTTGTGCATGTTCCTGATGGTGGTAAGAGTGAGCCATTGCAGACGGCTAGTGAGTACACACAAATTCTATGGGCCTGGGAAAAACCACAAACTTGTGGTTTCCAGCACCACCCTAGGGAAAGCAAAGGGGAGGTTGCCAGTGTCCATCTTGCTTGGCAGAATCAAGAGAAGGCATACAAGCTTAAGAATTCTGCTATAAGAGGATGCAAGATGTGTGGAGTAGGCATGCCCACAGAGAAGATCTATGCCTTGGAATCCCCAGAGGGGCTGATAGAAAATACTTCACTCCCAAAGCCAGTCAGTAAAGGCTGAAGAAGGTGACTCCACTTCAAAATCAAAGACAGCAGTTCAAGATTTCAAGGAATATAAAAAATCAAGAAAACACGGTATCATCAAAGAAACACAATAATTTTCCAGTAACCAACCCAAAAGACATGGATTCATCCAATAAGAGGAGTAAGAATTCACTATAAGCTGTAAGAATCCAATAAGAATTCAAAATAAGCTGTTTTATGGAAGCTCAGTGAGCTACAAGAAGACATGGAAAAACAATTCAATGAAATCAGGAAAACAGTACATGAATAGAATGAAAAGTTGAACAAGAAATAGAAGCCATTAAAAAATATCTAGAACTGAAGAATACAGTCGCAGTGAAGAATTCAATAGAAATCTTTAATAGCACACTTGACCAGGCACAAGTAAAAAATCAGCGAGCAAACGTGAAAATAGATCATTTGAAATTCTCCAGTCAGAGCAGGAAAAAGAATGAAAAAGAGTGAGAAAAAAGCCTATATGAATTGCGGGACACCATAAAAAGAAATAATTTATTCATTATTGTAGTTTTAGAAGGAGAAGAGAAGGAAGAAGGGCAGAATGCTTATTTAAAAAAAAATAATGGTGAGAATTTCCCAAATTTAGTGTGACATTTGGGTATCCAAGTTCATAATACTCATGGAACCCAAAAAGTTTCAAACCAAAATAATCTTCTCCAAGATACATTATAATAAACTGTCTGAAATCAGTGACAAAGAGAGAATTTTAAAAGTTGCAAGAGAAAAAAAAAACATTCCTCACATACAGGGGAACCCCCATAAGGCTGTTTCTGCTGAGAAACCTTGCAGGCAAGGTCAGAGTGGAATCATACATTTAAAGTATTGAAAGAAAAAGAAAGTTTACCAAGAATATTTTACCTGGCAAAGTTGTCTTTCAGAAATGAAGGAAAGATAAAGACTTTCCCAGATAAACAGAAACCAAGATAGATCATCACCACTAGCCCTGCTTTACAAAAAAAAAAAAAAAGGTAAAATAAGTTCCTTAAGTTGAAATGAAAGGATGGTAACATGAAAACATATGACTATATAAAACACAATGGCAAAGGTAAGTATATAGTAAAATTCAGAATAATCCAATACTGTTAAATGGTAGTAGGTTAAGCGCTTAACTCTAGTATAAATGATAAAGAACAAAAGTATTAAATATAACTATAGCTATAATACTTTGTTAATAAATACAAAATATAAAAAATGTACATTGTGAGATCAAAAACATAACAGGGGGGAGGTAAAAAGGTAGATTTTTGGTATACAGTTGTTGTTAAGTTGTTAACAGCTTAAAATAGGTGCTTATATGATGTTTACTGTAAGCTTTATGGTAATCTCAAGGCAAAACCTACGTAAGATTCACAAAAGATAAAGAGAAGGGAATCAAAGAACATCACTGTGGAAAATAATCAATTTATAAAAGAAAACAGTGAAAGAGGAAGACAAGAACAAGGCAGCTACAAAATAGCCAGACAATTAATAAGGGGGCAATAGTAATTCCTTACATATCAATAATTATACTAAATGCAAAGAGATTAAATTCTCCTGTCAAAAGACATAGAATAGCTGAATGAATAAAAAACAAGGCCCAAATATATGCTGTCTATAAGAGACTCACTTTAGCTTTAATGAAACACAAAGGTGCAAAGTGAAGGGATGAAAATAGATATTCCACACAAATGGAACCAAAAGACAGCAGGGATAGCTATATGTATATCAGACAAAATAGATGAATCAAAAGTTGTAACAAGAGACAAAGAAGTCATTACATAATGAAAAAGGGGTCAATTCATCAAGAGGATATAATAATTGTAAGTATACATGCACCCAACATCAGATGACATAAATATATTAAGTAACTACTAATAGACCTGAAAGTAGAGATAGACAACTGTACAATAGTATTAGGGGCATCAATAATGCATATTAAACAATGGATAGACCATCCAGACAGAAAATCAATAAGGAAACACTAGAATTAACCTATACTGTAGAACAAATGAAACTAAAGTATAAATAAAGATAATTCTATCCAACTGCAGAAGAACACACTCTTCTCAAGTGCACACAGAACCTTCTCCAGGACAGATTGCATGTTAGGTCACAAAACAAATCTTAAGAAATTTAAGAAGGAACTACAATTCTGAAGCCTGTGGAATGAAAACCATATTTACAGAAAGATAGACAAAATGAAAAGGCAGAGGACTATGTACCAGGTGAAGGAACAAAAGAAAACCCCAGAAAAACAACTAAATGAAGTGGAGATAGTCAACCCTCCAGAAAAAGAATTCAGAATAATGATAGTGAAGATGATCCAGGACCTCGGAAAAAGAATGGAGGCAAAGATCAAGAAGATGCAAGAAATGTTTAACAAAGACCTAGAAGAATTAAAGAACAAACGCCTAGAAAAATTAAAGAACAAACAAAAAGAGGTGAACAATACAATAACTGAAATGAAAAATACACTAGAAGGAATCAATAGCAGAATAACTGAGGCAGAAGAACGAAAAAGTGACCTGGAAGACAGAATGATGGAATTCATTGCCACAGAACAGACTAAAGAAAAAAGAATGAAGAGAAATGAAGACAGCCTAAGAGACCTCTAGGACAACATTAAATGCAACAACATTCACATTATACAGGTCCCAGAAGGAGAAGAGAGAGAGAAAGGACCTGAGAAAATATTTGAATAGATTATAGTAGAAAAATTCCCTAACATGGGAAAAGAAGTAGCCACCCAGGTCCAGGAAGTGTAGAGAGTCCTAGGCAGGATAAACCCAAGGAGAAACACACTGAGACACATAGTAATCAAACTGACAAAAATTAAAGACAAAGAAAAAATACTGAAAGCAACAAGGGAAATACGACAAACAATATACAAGGGAACTCCCATAAGGTTAACAGCTGATTTCTCAGCAGAAAATCTACAAGCCAAAAGGGAGTGGTATGACATATTTAAAGTGATGAAAGGGAAGAACCTAAAACCAAGATTACTCTATCCAGCAAGGATCTCATTCAGATTTGACGGAGAAATCAAAAGCTTTACAGACAAGCAAAAGTTAAGAGAATTCAGCACCACCAAACCAGCTCTACAATAAATGATAAAGGAACTTCTCTAAGTGGGAAACATAAGAGAAGAAAAGGACCTACAAAAACAAACCCATAACAATTAAGAAAACGGTAACAAGAACAAACATATCGATAATTACCTTAAACGTGAATTGATTAAATGCTCCAAACAAAAGACACAGGCTCACTGAATGGATACAAAAACATGACCCATATATATGCTGTCTACAAGAGACCCACTTCAGACCTAGGGACACATTCAGACTGAAAGTGAGGGGATGGAAAAAGATACTCCATGCAAATCAAAATCAAAAGAAAGATGGAGTAGGAATACTCATATCAGATAAAATACACTTTTAAATAAAGAATGTTACAAGAGACAAGGAAGGACACTACATAATGATCAAGGGATCAATCCAAGAAGAAGATATAACAATTATAAATATATATGCACCCAACATAGGAGCACTTCAATACATAAGGCAACTGCTAACAGCTATAAAAGAGGAAATCGACAGTAACACAATAATAGTGGGGGACTTTAACACCACATTTACACCAATGGACAGATCATCCAGACAGAAAATTAATAAGGAAACACAAGCTTTAAATGACACAATAGACCAGAGAGATTTAAAGTACATTCCATCCAAAAACAGCAGATTACACTTTCTTCTCACAGGCACAAGGAACATTCTCCAGGATAGATCACATCTTGGATCAAAAACGAAGCCTCGGTAAATTTAAGAAAACTGAGATCGTATCAAGCATCTTTTCTGACCACGACACTATGAGATTAGAAATCAATTACAGGGAAAAAAATGTAAAAAACACAAACACATGGAGGCTAAACAGTACGTTACTAAATAACCAAGAGATCACTGAAGAAATCAAAGAGGAAATCAAAAAATACCTAGAGACAAATGACAACAAAAACACAATGATCTAAAACCTATGGGATGCAGCAAAAGCAGTTCTAAGAGGAAAGTTTATAGCAATACAATCGTACCTCGAGAAACAAGAAAATCTCAAATGAACAATCTAACTTTACACCTAAAGGAACTAGAGAAAGAAGAACAAACAAAACCCAAAATTAGTAGAAGGAAAGAAATCATAAAGATCAGATCAGAAATAAATGAAATAGTAACAAAGAAAACAATAGCAAAAATCAATAAAACTAAAAGCTGGTTCTTTGAGAAGACAAACAAAACTGATAAACCTTTAGCCAGACTCATCCAGAAAAAGAGGGAGAGGACTCAAATCAATAAAATTAGAAATGAAAAAGGAGAAGTTACAATGGACACCACAGAAATACAAAGCATCCTAAGAGACTACTACAAGCAAATCTGTGCCAATAAAATGTACAATCTGGAAGAAATGGACGAATTCTTAGAAAGGTATAACCTTCCAAGACAACCAGGAAGAAATGGAAAATATGAACAGACCAATCACAAGTAATGAAATTGAAACTGTGATTAAAAATCTTCCAACAAACAAAAGTCCAGGACCAGATGGCTTCACAGGTGAATTCTGTCAAACATTTAGAGAAGAGCTAACATCCATCCTTCTGAAACTCTTCCAAAAAATTGAAGAAGAAGAAACACTCCCAAACCCCTTCTATGAGGCCACCATCAACCTGATACCAAAACCAGACAAAGATGTCACAAAGAAAGAAAACTACAGGCCAATATCACTGATGAATATAGATGCAAAAATCCTCAACAAAATACTAGCAAACAGAATCCAGCAACACATTAAAAGGATCATACACCATGATCAGGTGGGATTTATCCCAGGGATGCAAGGATTCTTCAATATACACAAATCGATCAATGTGACACACCATATTAACAAACTGAAGAATAAAAACCATATGATTATCTCAAAAGATGCAGAAAACGCTTCTGACAAAATTCAAAACCCATTTATGATAAAACCTCTCCAGAAGGTGGGCATAGAGGGAACCTACCTCAACATAATAAAGTCCATATATGACAAACCAACAGCAAACATCATTCTCAATGGTGAAAACTGAAAGCATTTCCTCTAAGATCAGGAACAAGACAAGGATGTCCACTCTCGCCACTATTATTCAACATAGTTTTGGAAGTCCTAGCCATGGCAATCAGAGAAGAAAAAGAAGTAAAAGGAATACAAATTGGAAAAAAAGAAGTAAAACAGTCATTGTTTGCAGATGACATGATACTATAGATAGAAATCCTAAAGATGCCACCAGAAAACTACTGGAGCTAATCAATGAATTTGGTAAAGTTGCAGGATACAAAACTAATGCACAGAAATCTCTTGCATTCATATACACTAACAACGAAAGATCAGAAAGAGAAATTAAGGAAACAATCCCATTCACCATCGCAGCAAAAAGAATAAAATACCTAGGAACAAACCTACCTAAGGAGGTAAAAGACCTGTATGCAGAAAACTATAAGACACTGATGAAAGAAATCAAAGACAATTCAAACAGATGGAGAGATATATATATATACCATGTTCTTGGATTGGAAGAATCAACATTGTGAAAATGACTATACTACCCTAAGCAATCTACAGATTCAATGAAAGCCCTATCAAATTACCAGTGACATTTTTTACAGAACTAGAACAAAAAATCTTAAAATTTGTATGGAGACACAAAACACCCCGAATAGCCAAACCAGTCTTGAGGAAAAAAAACAGAGCTGGAGGAATCAGACTTCAGATTATACTACAAAGCTGACTTCAGATTATACTACAAAGCTACAATAATCAAGACAATATGGTACTGGCACAAAAACAGAAATATAGGTCAATGGAACAGGATAGAAAGCCCAGAGATAAATACATGCGCATATGGTCACCTTATCTTTGATAAAGGAGGCAAGAGTATGCAATGGAGAAAAGACAGTCTCTTCAATAAGTGTTGCTGGGAAAACTGGACAGCTACATATAAAAGAATGAAATTAGAACACTCCCTAACACCATACACAAAAATAAACTCAAAATGGATTAAAGACCTAAATGTAATACCAAACACTATAAAACTCTTAGAGGAAAACGTAGGAAGAACACTCTTTGACATAAATCACAGCAATATCTTTTTTGACCCACCTCCTAGAGTAATGGAAATAAAAACAAAAATATACAAATGGGACCTAATGAAACTTAAAAGCTTTTGCACAGCAAAGGAAACTATAAACAAAACAAAAAGACAACCCTCAAAATGGGAGAAAATATTTGCAAACAAATCAACGGACAAAGGATTAATCTCCAAAATATATAAACAGCTCATGCAGCTCAACATTAGAAAAACAAACAACCCAATCAAACAATGGGCAGAAGACCTGAATAGACATCTCTCCAAAGAAGACATACAGATGGCCAAGAGGCACATGAAAAGCTGCTCAACATCACTAATTATTAGAGAAATGCAAATCAAAACTACAATGAGGTATCACTTCACACTGGTTAGAATGGGCATCATCAGGAAATCTATAAACAACAAATGCTGGAGATGGTGTGGAGGAAAGGGAACCCTCTTGCACTGTTGCTGGGAATGTAAATTGATACAGCCACTATGGAGAACAGTATGGAGGTTCCTTAAAAAACTAAAAATAGAATTACCATATGACCCAGCAATCCCACTAATGGGCATATACCCAGAGGAAACCGTAACTGAAAAAGACACATGCACCCCACTGTTCATTGCAGCACTATTTACAATAGCCAGGTCATGTAAGCAACCTAAATGCCCACTGACAGATGAATGGGTAAAGAAGATGTGGTACATATATAGAATGGAATATTACTCAGCCATACAAAGGAATGAAATTGGGTCATTTTTAGAGACGTGGATGGAACTAGAGACTGTCATACAGAGTGAAGTAAGTCAGAAAGAGAAAAAGAAATATCGTATATTAACTCATACATGTAGAATCTAGAAAAATGGTACAGATGAACCAGTTTGCAAGGCAGAAATAGAGACACAGATATAGAGAACAAATGTATGGACACCAAAGGGAGAAAGTGGGGGCGGGGGGGTGGGATGAACTGGGAGATTTGGATTGATATATACACACTAATATGTATAAGAACCTGCTGTATAAAAAATAAAAAAATTAAAATTAAAAAATTTTAAAAATAAATTTAAGGAGCCTGAAATCATGCCAAGTATTTTTTTTTCCACCATGGTATGAAACTAGAATCAATAACAGTAGGAAAATAAGAAAATTCACAAATATGTGCAATTTAACAATATGCTCCCAAACAACCACTGGGTCAAAAAAGAAATCAAAAGGGAAATTTTTAAAAATTGTGAAACAAACAAACCAAAAAATGGAAGCACAACATACCAAAACTTTTGAGATGTAGTAATAGCAGTTCTAGGGGGGAAGTTTATAGTGATAAACACATATATCAACAAAAAGAGAAAGATCTCCAAAAAAGAAACTCATTCTATCAAACATTTAAAGAAGAATTAGAGTTGATTCTTCTTACATTCTTTAAAAATTTGAAGAGGAGAAAACACAACCAAACTCTTTTATGAGGCTATTATGACCCTAATACCAAAGCCAGATGACATTATAAGAAAAGAAAGCTACTGGCCAACATACATGATAAATACAGTTGCAAAAATTCTCAACAAAATACTAGCAAACTGAATTCAACATCTCCTTAAAAGGATTATCAGCATGATCAAGTGGAATTTATCCTTGGGATGTAGAGGTTGTTCAAGGTACACAAATCAGTTAATGTGATATACCACATTAAGAGACTGAAAGATAAACATTATATAAACCTCTTAATAGACACAAAAGGGTTTTGACAAAATTTGACATTCATGTATGGTAAAAACTCTCAAATAATTGGGTATGAAAGAAATATACCATAACATAATAAAGACCTTATATGACAAATGCACAGCTAACGTTATACTCAACAGTGAAAGATTGAAAGCTTTTCCTCTAAGATCAGGACGAAGGCAAGTGTACCTATTCTCACCACTCCTGTTCAACATAGTGTTGGAAGTCCTGGCCAGAGCAATCAGGCAAGAAGAAATAAAAGGCTACAAATTAGAAAGGAGGAAGTAAAACAGTCTCTGTTTACACATGATATGATCTTGTGCACAGAAAATCCTAAAGAACCCACCAAAAAATGTTAGAACTAATCAACAAATTCAGTGAAGTTTCAAGATACAAAATCAACATGCAAAAATGAGTTGTGTTTCCATACACTAACAGTGAACTAGTTGAAAAATAAAGAAAGGAAATAGAGTAGAATGGTGGTTACCAGCGGTTGTTGCGGTGGGGAGCAGGGAGGTGGAAAGAAGCCAACGAAAGAGCACAGACTTCCAGCTTAAGATGAGTGAATTCTGGGAATCTAATGTAGAGCATGTGGCTGTAGTTAACAATACTGTACTGCATTCTTGAAAGCTGCTACGAGAGTAAATACTGAACATTCTTACCACCACCAACACAACAACAAAACGTTAATTTTACTAGTTGAAGGATGTTTAACTAAACTTATTCTGGTAATCAGTTTGCAATATATATGTGCATGAAATAATCACACTGTAAACCTTAAACAAATTTATGTGTCATTTATATCCCAATAAAGCTGGAAAAAAAGCCCACAATAGCAAGGGTATTGTGTTACTCTGCCCAAATATCCTTGGCAGGGTTGAAACATCTATCTCCTAGACAAAGGAGCTATCAGCTGCTGGTGAATTATAACTTAGTCACTCAGAGTTGCCCTTATCCTCAGGGAGCTGCCTAGTCCAGGGTTATTTCCTCTCCCAGAGTTAATATTTGGATAGGGAATTCATAGTATCAGCCCTATGGACTTGGAAGGAATATCACTGCTCCAAAACTTTGTTTAGGAATTGGCTGAGGTCTCAGTTGCAACTGCATTGATCGATGTTTCCTTCCTCAGTTTCTTACAAGTGTATCTCCTGTGTCTCTCCTCAGCAAACCATCTGTGTGAAAGTTTTCATTTCAGAGTTTGTTTCCAGAGAACTCAATCAAATAGCAACAAGAGCAGTGCTCACTTGACCCCATATTTTTCTTCTAGTTGAAAGGAAAGACTAGAAGCCTGTGAAAGTTTTAAATATATTTACAAGCAACATATCAACATGTTGGAAAATTTAGACCCAAGGATAGTAAGCTTCATATCTTAAAGTATTTATTTTTCTATCTCCATACTTGTGATCCCAATGTTTATCCCTCATTTTTTCCTTCCTCATTTCTTCCTTCCTTCGATCCTTTCTTTCTTCTTTCTATTTTTTTCCTCTTCTCCCCATTTCCTGTCTTTTTCCTTTCTTAATTTATTGTTTCCTGTCTTCTTTTCTTCCTTTCTTTTGTCAAGAAGCCACACATTTATTGGATATATATCACTATTCCTGATGTGGAAGAGAGAGCAATGATCCAGACAGAAAAAAAAAACCCCTGCCTTAAGTGAGCTTACATTCTATTATGAAGAAATAGACAATCATCAAATAAGTAACATAAATAATATTTTTAATTTTGATAAGTTCTCTGAAGGAAAAATAAAGCATATAAGAGATGTAAATATTACTAGGTTGGAATTACTATTTTAAATAGAGTCATTAAGGAAAGCCAAATTGATAAAAATAAAAGATTTGCACAGAAGCCTGAAGGAGACAAAGATGAGAGCCATGCAGTAATCTGGAGAAAAAGTATTCCAAGTATAGAAATCTGAAATGCAAAGGTCTTCTTTGCAGTTTTGCACCAAAAGCAGATGTATACTTTTGGTGTATTTGAGAAATATCAAGAACATTAGTTTTATCAGAGAAGACCTTGTGAAAGGAAAGTGATTTAGATGAGCTCAGACAAAAGAGTGAGGAAAAGTGCATATTTTTTAAAGAATTTTAGGCCATTGTATGGGATTTAAGTTTTACTCTGAGTGAGATAAGATACCACTGCAGTAATTTGAGCAGAGGGATGATGTGATCTAACCCATGCCTTAAAAGGATTATTCTGGCTCCTATAATGAGAATACAATTTGGGGGGCTCTTTTCTTTAAATATGACTATGAATTCGAAAGAATAGCTGCCTATATTTCTTAAGTACCATGTAAACTTTCAAAATTCACTTTCCAGAAGTGAATTTTGAATTTTGAATTTCACAACTTTAACTGAATTTACATTTAACTTAGCATTTTATGTGAAAGCTCTCAAATTAATGACCTAAGCTTCCTTCCTAAGAAGCTAAAGAAGGCAGTCAGATTATTCCTAAGGAAAACAGAAGAAAGAAAATAATAAAGTTCAGGGCAAAAATCAACAAACAGAAACTTCCAGTCCAGATAGATGGCATAGGTACATTTCTCACCGCTCCTCTCCACTAAGTAAAATTATAAACCCTGGAAATAATAAAAGAGGCATCCAAAGTACAACTCTGAAGGGTAAAAAGAAGGAGGAATACTGGTTTGGGACCACATGACCAGAAAAATAACAACACTAAGGAATCTTAAGTCTCCCCACCCAACAGAAGAAAGGAATCCTGATCCAGTGTTTCCCAACTCTCAAACTATCAACAGAAGGCCATTCAGGTAGACTCATTCTTCCCCTGACCACAAACAACAGTGCTATAGCTATAGGCCTCAATAATTATTCCCTCATAGCAAGTTGCCCAACCTGGGAAGTGTTCTCCATCACCCAGAGGCAGGCAGGGATCTTGTGAAAAACATCCTGGTCCTGTAAGCCTCTTTGTCCTCATAAGCCTGATACACACCTTTTACTGCCAGAGACTAAAGGGTTGCTGGGGAGCACCCATAGTAGGTGATGCTACCACAGCAAGCACCTAGGGGAGAAATAGTCTTGGTTCTCCATAGGTAGGGGGGAATTTCAACCACAACAAGCAACTATCATCACTGGGGGGAAAATGAACAAACTATACATGGGCTCTCTATATTATTTGTTAGAATTGCGTGGGAATCTATAATTAAATCAATGCAAATTTCAATTAACGTCAGTGATATAGAAAATAGAAAACCAATAGAAAAAACATCAATAAAACAAAAACTGGTTCTTTTTGGAGTTATATAAATGTGCTAAGCCTATAGCCACAGTGACCATGAAAAAAGATACTAATGTTAAGAATGAGAAGTGACATAACTACAGTTTTTAAAGATATTAAAAGAATATTAAGGGAATATTAAGGCAATAACAAAAGGCATAGAAAGAAGATGCCAGTAGTCAGAGAGAAAGAATCTATAAGAATTTTTTTTTTTTTTTTTGGCATTGGTGTAGCTGACAGAAGAAATGCCTGACAACAGAGATGGATTAAGTGCTATTTATGTTTCATTCTTACATTAACAATGATAATTGTCATTCCTGAACTCAAAGTTTAGTTAGGACGACCAATACGCAAATATATATGCACAACTATTCTTGACACTGAAGCTGAAAACAAAATTAACTCTTGAGTCATAGAAAAATACCTTATGGAAAATAGTGAGATTTATCCTTAACAGTGTTCTTACATGAAAGCTCAGCAATGTATTTTATTTAGGCTTTTTTCTTCATATTCCACAATGTATGGCAGTTCAGATATGATAGATACCAAGTGACATCTCAGAACCTTTGACATATTTTACATTGTAGGATAATCAATTTGAATTTTGGGGTCGGGGAAATGACTTGGAGTTCAATGTAAAGTGGAATGGATGAGAGGAGGGAGACCAAAAGGTGGGCTATTATAGTAATTTAGCCAAAACATTATGGGTGCTTATGTGGCAAAGGTATAGATAGTTATAAAGGGTGGGATCACTTACAATATATTTGAGGTAAATTCTAAGAGACTGAGTGATGGATTAGGTGTGAGAGTTAGAGTTAGAAGAAAGCAGAAAAAGCACGATGCCTATTTTTCTTGTTTATGTGGCTGGATGCATGGCAGTGCCATAGTCTGAAAAAGAGGTGGGAAATATTTTCATTAATGTAAATGTTATATCATGTTATTAAGACAACTTTAAATGGAAGTGCCAGAAAAATAACTTTATTCTATTTTAATGGATAATTTAGTCTGTTCCCAAATGAAATGGATCTTTGTTAAAATGTCAGTGGACATTGATTTTTTTCAATGGTAATAGTTGCTATCATTGAAAATGTAATAAAATATTCTTGACAAATATGGACTGGGAAAAAATGGCACAGAGTTATATCCCAAAAGGAAACCTAAGAATGGCCAAGGAGGATAATTAGTAAATAATCAAATAGACAATAACAATATTAAATAGTTTTTTTTTCTCAATGTTCAATTAAAGCCATAGTTCCCATATTTTTTTTAAAAAAGGGCAAGGTAGAAAAGTATAACTGCATTGCATAGAAAATTGATAAACATTAACATATGTTTGAGTGCTTCAAAAATTATTTCTGAAAGAAAATTCAACTATGTTGATATAATTCTTATTAAAATATTTGTTTTCATAAACATGTAGTTAAAACATTCATTAGATAGAAAATATCAGAGTTAAAATGGTAGTATTCTTCATTTGTAATGCACATTTTGACTACATTCTCTGTATTAAAGATTAAACATAAGGCAAAAATTAATACCACAATATCTGACCTAATTAGAAGAAACAATATCTGACCTAATTAGGCTGTCAATTAGGAGAAACAAGGAAATACATAGATTGATAGAATACTGTATTATAAGTGCCATGATAATAGTCTGGAAGGCTCCTCTGGGGACATATTAGCGAACAGGACAGTAGAGATCTATTCTTATTAGAATCTCATTGTTCTTCACCTAGAGTCCTCCAAGGATGCTCTTAAGGTAGTCTTTCCTGTTGCTATGTAGGTCCATGCTTCTAGGGTACTGAATGAATTTGAAGTTACCAAAAGCTGCATACTATAGTATAATAATTACTGTTTTGCTCTGTCACTTCTAAGTGCTACTTCACATTGTGAAATAAAATTCATATTTTATGGCAAGACCAGAAAAATTAAACATAATTTTTTTTTTCTCTGCCATTTGGCCTCCTCTCTCCCATATACTATGCATTGTGTATCTTCATTATGCATCCACCAAACCTCCCCCATCTGAAGAAATACCTGCTTAACCATAAAGAGCAACACTCCCCTACCACCAATAAGACAACTCCTTAAAAGGTAACATTCCTTCTTAATCTTGTAAGGGGCCACAGTGACCATGACCCACTACCCACTAGATAGTATAAACCGTCAATAATAGGTCATTTAATGTACAGCTCTCTGTCTCAAAAACTTATGTAACTGTGCTTTGCCCTCTAACTGGTGGAACAGTTCTTAGAGCTTTCTGAGAGGCTGGTCCATTTTTATAATCCTCAATTTAGTGTGAATACAATTTTCCATTTCTTTCTTAGATCGACTGGTTAATTTTTCTGTTGACATCAACCTTCTTTTACTCCCAAGTGCTCACCTCAACCCTCATACATGTGAGTAAGTAAGCACAAGTAACCAAAGTTCTAGCTTGCATCTTCCAATTTATCTAGGTCAATATAAGTGCATGGTTAAGTTCTCAATAACAGTGAAAAAATTAGATAAATGTTTTTACTCATCCTATTGAATTCAGTGAAACACAGAAAGGGTAGTTAGTTTATTTTCTGTTAGCTATTGAGAATATCTACTTTTCTTTGCCATTCCAAGGCCCTTGTCCATGCAAGTAATAATAATAGGAGTGGTCTATCTTCCACCAACTTGATGCCATGAAAGTGAGAGGAGAATTTCTTAATGGATTCTCACCTGTGGGCTCCATGACTAGAAATTCTAGTGTGCAGCTGAGCCAAAAGAACAAGAGGTAAATCAATATCTTTAGTGGCTGGTATAAGACAGAATAGACAATAGAGAAAACACTGATATTATTTTCATCACAACGACTATCTGGCTATGCATAGACTTCATCTTTAAAAGGAGATCCAAGGTAATTTCTGGTGTTAAAAGATTCTGCTTCTAGAATGTCAAAGAGGATACATATATAAATTTAAAATAACAATTCCCCTAATATCTAGGGGGAAAAACACAAAGACATTATATTTTCCCCACCTATCTCTTTGTCTTGCTATAATTACTCTGCCTCAGGAATGCTGTTAAGTATAGTTCAGACACGGCATAGCTGTAAGTAGGTAGGATTGTAGTTTGACTTTGGCATATCACTGCAATTTTACCTTTTCTTCTTCTTATTGTCCCTAGATTATATGTTTAAGAAAAAAGATCAACAGGTTTATTTTTGTCTCACCTCTAGTTTTCAAAGCATGTAATGCCAATGATCTAAATTTAAAGGAAAAGTACATTTCTGCTATTGGTGTTAACGATTCTAATATTTCCACTTCCACACAAAAGAGCTCATATGCTACTGTCCTATGATGAAACAATAACAAAAAGAAAAATTTAAAGTTACATCCCTCTCCCCTGTTATATTGGCAGCAATTCATTTTAGATTATCCAGGCACATTTACCCTAAACCAAACCTCCAGAAATACTAGCAATCAATTTTCCATCATCATCTGACCTAAATGTTTCAGTAACAATGATTCCACCAGTTCCATTATACAGATTAACTCTCTAAGTATGAAGATATAAGTATTGACCTGGGTTGCAAAGGAATCTAAGAGGAAGAATAAGATGGAAACTTACGGGCCTTGCAACATTAGTTTATTTTTCAGCTACAAACCATGCATATTTTCCCAAATTGCTGATAATTGTCCCAATATCAAAACAGCTAATGACTAGGAGTGCTCGTGTGAGCTGAGGAAAGACGAGAAAGTGGTTTGAGATAGATAGAACTAAAATATCTTAGAAATACTGACAGTATTTGCATATTACAAAATGGTATCTTTCCCCCAAAACATATTAGTTCATGGAGTTCAAACTATACTTTTTTTTAGGAAGAAACACTGAAGATATGCAATTAGAAGAAGAGCTAGAGAAAAAAAGTCTATTTGGAACATTGGTGCTAGAAACATAATTTCAAGAGGAAAACAAATATAATTGCAACACCATAAAAAAAGCAATCCTCAATCAACAAGGTTAATTTTTTATGAATATTCACTTCAGTAATTCTAATTTTATGTGAAAAGCTTTTTAAACACAAAAATCAAGCAACTATTGTAGAAGTTAAGCAACTCTCCACAAGCTCATACCACTTGTAACGAGCTACATTAAGATTTACATCCAGATCTAGTTTGATTCTAGAAACTGAAGAATCTCAGTTGTAATATAGTCTGACATTAAATAGCCTCATGCATAAACAAAAGTACAGTGCACACAAGTAAAAGAATCATAAGTATACTATGTAGATATATCACTATAACAAGAAAGAACAGTTAAAAATGTAAAACCATAACATAGATATAAAAAATGACGTGTAAATAATTGCTACAGAGACATTAAATATTATATACATGCCAAAGAATCATAAAGCTGGAGGAAATTAATCTGAGCCGATGAGATACAAAGAATGGGTGGTTTGATAAATCTAATCGCAGGAAGAAATTTAGGTCTTAGGAAGGGATTGGATGCATCTGGGAAGATAAATTGAGGATACTGATGAGCACAGTGTCCTAAGAAACAGAAGTCCTGATTTCTAAGTTTCGTCAGCTATATGATCTCGAACAAGTAATAAAATGGTAAAAGGGTTAATTTAAAGAAACTTCAGAATTTAACCCAAGCCTTTTACTGGCGGAAAAACTGAGGACCATAAGAGTTAATGACTTCTCTATTTCCTGAAATCCTCACTATGTACAGAGCTACTGGGCTCAGTTTACATATCTATAAAATGGGGAGAAAGTGTTAATCCTACCTGGTTTTCATGCTAAGCCTTAACCCTTTTTAAAAATAGATTATGGGTCTTAAAGAGCAGAGTTGTCATACTGTGTAATTATTGTTTCTTCTATAGGGGAGAACTTGCTTTCTCCTTTACAGTACAGTATATTTCTTAAGGAGAAAGATAGTCTCTTTCCCTTTTAGTTAAAAAGTCCTTAAACATATGAATGAATGAATGAGGTTGATATAAATGAGGTAAAATTACCTTAAATAGTAAAGTTTAATAAATATCAGGTTTTTGAAAATTATGTTTTTCAACATGAGATGTCATTTGTCATCCTCTACCTAAATATAGTGAGAAAATTTGATCTTTAGAAAACTTTTCTTTTAGTAATACTAAATCTATTTTTTCATGATGACAAGCTTTTAGAAAATTAGGACCAGAATTCATATGAAACTGATTTTGCTTTTAAGCCTATACTATATTTGAGATATTTTTCATATAACTAGTTGCATACAACTAGGTATAAACTGGTAATCTATCAAACTTAAAATGTATTGAAGTTTATTGAAAGAAATGCCATGGACTTTAGTCAAAAGAACCTGGCCCCTAGAGAGATATACACACTCAGATGCAAACACAGACATAAACAGAAATACATTCCATCACTACAAAATATTTGATTCATCAAGTTTGGAGCCGATATTAGTGTATTTAATTAACTAATTATTTAACAACTACTTGTTCTATCATTCTATTCAGAGTTTTAATGACTTTCTATTTAACATTCTGTAGCATAACTGTGTCTATAAACTACAGCATCATTTACTGATTCAGACTTGTTCTTTCCTATTAATAAGAAGATACTGTTTCCTTTTAATGCCAGAATTTAGGAGCAAGTCTTGAATTGAACCCTACTCTCCTAAAAGGAAAAAGGAGTAAAGAGTACTTAACAGTGCTTGAATCAGACAGTTTGTACAAAATCATAGGAAATGTGCATTCTAAAGAGTCAGGTAATCGTACAAGCATATTGCATGGAATACATAACTGGAGCCCTGCCTGGAGGTCAAAAAGTAGAAGCAAACCAATTAAGCTAAGTATCCACTAAATTGTTTTTCATTGTCTAATTGAAAAGTGATCACAGGAATCAGGTTTAAATTGAAAGGGCTTTTTAATTTAAATCCGACCTTAAGCCAATGTTATTTAAATATGGTAAATAATGTATTCTGGAAGAAACTTTTCTAGAAATTCAAAATCCCACTTGAGTATGTATTTGGATCATTTCTGGGTTTCTTTCACTGCTATTTCCAGCCTTTAGTTAATGAAAGGAGCATACTTATTTACATCAAATGTGAACATTACAAATTTATTTGGAAATCTTATCTTAATCGCTATATGTTTCCAGTGAAATAAATCCATCCATTCATTCACTGCTTTTGCTGAATAATTTAGATCATTTAAGGAAAACGTGAAGCATTGGCCTAAACAAATTCGTCTATTCGTTCGTCGCTTTTGGTGGATAATTTAGCACATTTAAAGAAAACTGAGTATCTGCCTAAGTCATACAGGACTAATCATCCCCTCAGCTAAAAGACATCACTAGCAATCAATGCTACTTGTGACTTCATAGTCTTGATGAAACTTGATTCTTATGTTGATCCTATACAAAAATGTTAGAGTTTAGGCACTGCTGAAAATAAAATAGGGAAAGAAAGGGGGAAAGAAATTGCTCTTTCAAGGACCTATTCAGGGGACCAAACCCACACTTTGCCCTTCTGTCAACCATTATTTTCAGGAACCAGAACAGCTCTTAAAATACAGACAGAGAAGATCAAGAGGCACCATGCATGGCTTCATCAAAAGCAGCATGTGTTCAAACTCAGCTTCTCCCCAGGCCTAAATGCATTTCCCTTATGAGGCTACAACTTTCAAATTGGCTTTACAAGACTATTCTGTCTTTGGATAAATGGAGTTGGGCTGAGAAGAGTAGTTTCTGTTGCTCCAGTTCTTTCAGGCCCGAATTCTTTACAAGCTCAAGACCAGGCCAGCGAATGTTGGATTGTGAGGTGTCTGGCTGCAGAAAGAAGAGGAGCCTCCTAAGTCCTAAGCAATGAACCTTCCATCACATACACACACCCTACACAGATTGTGCTCTCTCAGTGTTTCTGGAATAATTCCATGAGGCCCTATTAAGAGTTTGTTTAATCAGAGAAAATATCAAAGCGTTTAATTGTTTGCAATTCTGAAGTTGCAGAAACCAACAGCCAATTAGTACTCAAACTCCTCTTTTCAGATGGGAAACTAATCTCTTTTTAATAGAAACTTTTCTACTCATTTTTTTTTCTTGGAAACACACTATACAACCCAAATCACACTTAGAATACAATGAAACAGAATATAAAATGATATTTTTCTGCAAACTATCATCTTTTCTGGTTCATTTTCAAGATCTTTGATATTTACATATGACCTTTCCATTTTTATTAACAGTTTATTGGATTTTTGCATTCCAGCCAGCAGAAGAGAAAGGTAATTTACAGAAAGATTTGACAGTTATATACACAGCTATAAACTTCAGTCCATTAACTTATTTCTCATGTAACCTTTAGACAATTCTACCAAAACATCCATATAAGCATATGCCTTTTCCCTTTATGTTAAAAAACTCTCATTATAGAGCCCTATTTATAGAATGTCAAATGAAAGGAGAACCATTTTATCATGTCTCTTTATGGTTTACAGATGTTTACAGCTCTAACTTTTTAAGGCACATAAGTAAAAGTCGAAGATATTTTTGTGTTGCTTAGGTTCTATTAGATGTGAATGGATATATATTTGACATCTTCTATTACTTGATTAACTTATAATTATGGATTTGATAAATGGTAATATATTGTTTTAATATATCTACTTTAAATAGTGGCATAGCATATTTTCATGTAATTCATCGTATTGTCTAAAGCAATACATAATGTTATTTCTGTACAAAGTATAGGAAAATTATCTATGTTAAAAATAATATTTGAGCTTTAAACTTGGCTAAGATTTTTTTTTTAATGCAGTCATTTTGGTAGTTTCTTGAAAACCCAAAGTCGATAGACTTCTATATAAATATAAGGACAGAACTGAATTACTGAAAAGTGGAAATGTTGCATATTATTTGGTTTATGCACAGCATAGATATGTTTCTAATTAAATATTAATATTTAAATGCATGGCATAGCAATCTAAATGGATTTTTTAAACCATTGTGTCCAGAGTCATTTTTTTAATGATAAAAGGTACCAAAGAGAAGCTGTAAAATTTTTTAAAAAAAGGAATTATAATGGAAGAAAATGTCCTTTTACATGAATCTTGTTTCATCATTCATAAAATACCACAACTTGGAGTGCTTTCTCCAACACGACTGAAAACCAAATACTATATATTCGTATCATCTTCACTGTACAAAAAAGGAAAAAAAAATAAAAGATATGGAAATTATGAAAATATATGAGGTTAAGAAATAGAATAGTCATAATGTACTAAAAGTCTCAGTTTGTCTGCATACCCTTTTTAGGCAGGAAAAAAGGACTAAGTGAACTATATCGATGTAACTTGAAAATTAATAAGAGGTACAGTTCAGGCCAATTGAGTTTTGCAAGCACCATACTAGGAATGTGAACACTGAGAAATAATTAGTGATTATACCTTGATGGATTTCTAGCAGGCCCATAAAATGGGTACAAAATGCGTAAGATAATAAATTATTTCCCAAAAAATGAGTTTAACCCAAGGCTTTCTGGAATTTTTAAAACAAAGTCTTATTACATATTTATTTGTATGTACAGAGTTACAGAGGGAAAAGAATGTTAGACCAGCATATTCTTGTGTTATAAATTAAACAATAGTGCCAGCTGATCTTAGGAAACAGACATGAGAGACAAATTTACTCAACAATAGTTTTTCACTGTACTTCATCTCTTTTATCTCTGCTTGGCCTCTTAAGGAAATGGAAAAGTTCCATAGTGCCATCTGGTGTGAATTAAGGGAACAGCTTCCTTCAAGCAGCATCTACTAGAATATTCCTCCAAGCAGAAAGCTCAGACGGCTATAAAAAGTCAGTCTTAAAAGATGAAAACCACTTAACCAATCTGATTATGACATATATGTTTATGCTCACTTTTGCTTTATCATCTTTCTCTAGGGATATTAAATTGGAATTATTAGGATGTGTAAACTTATGCATTAATAAAACTATTTGTATATATATATAAAAGCAAAATAACAAATTTCTTATTGGTACATTACCAAGTTTTCTTCACACTTTCATTTAAATTGTCATTACTGCTGTGCTAATTTGCCAATACAAAATTAATAGTAGTGGTCCCAAATTTTTTCTGCAAAGTTTGGCATTGTGTGTACATGTGTATGAGCATTTGACTATCTGAATTGCAAATGTCAGATGCAGATTTTCATGAAATGCTACAAAATTATGGATATTGTGCTTTCTCCAGCACACATCTCATTTTCACCTTTACTTATCATATAATTTTTGATACTTATATGATCTACAATTATATATTTCTATGATTTCTACTGAAAATCTGGTAAAATGTTTTTTTTCTCTAAATAACTTCATGCTATGCTGAAGTTTTCTTAATTTCTAACCTTTCATTCATTTTACATTTTGTGTATCATGAAAGACTTTTTGTCTTTTATTTGTCGCTTGTTTTCTTATTGCTCCTTAGTTATTTGAAGGCCAATACTCTCTCTTTTATATCTTCTGTTACTTTCTTACACTGCATGCACTAATGTCCCAAATTATAGACTGAATATGGACCAGGCAAACTCTAGAGATTTCTTTTAAGACTAGAATCCTGTCCTGATTTCTGATTTTATTTTGATAGATAACATTAAAAAGAAAGAGTTCCTGGGCTTCCCTGGTGGCACAGTGGTTGAGAATCTGCCTGCCAATGCAGGGGACACAGGTTCGAGCCCTGGTCTGGGAAGATCCCACATACCACGGAGCAAGTAGGCCCGTGAGCCACAATTACTGAGCCTGCGCGTCTGGAGCCTGTGCTCCGCAACAAGAGAGGTGGCGATAGTGAGAGGCCCGTGCACCACGATGACGAGTGGCCCCCACTTGCCACAACTAGAGAAAGCCCTCGCACAGAAACGAAGACCCAACACAGTCAAAAATAATAAATAAATAAATTTATTTAAAAAAAAAAAAAAAAAGAGTTCCTTAAAATCCTACAGTACAGAAACTGACAAAATCATAGTTCCTCACATATTAAAATATTTACAACAAAACACTATTTTCCTCCAAATATTATACTGTTAAATATTTTTGTGTGCAAACTACCTGAATTTCCATTACTGTTGGAGAAACTGTGCAATAATCATTGTCTATAGTACACACTCCCGTGTGCGTGTGTTTGTGTGTTATGTATCTCTAAGAAAAACAATTTTCAGACAAGTCAACAAGGGGAAAAAGATCACTTTTAAAAGGCTTAACATGTCTTTAAAATTAACAAATCTCTCTGGAAAGGCTTCTGTCCAGTCACTCTTCAAAAATGGGCTGAACACTGAGAGTAGCCTTAATCACCATTTGCATGTTTCTCTAAATGTTTAAAGAAACCACAGTGGCCCATTTTAACATTGCTTAGGTAAATTCTATCTGAGGCTGGAAGAGCAGCTGAATACTTCTCAAAACATTAACCCTCACAAGTCATGTGTTTCCTCTATTAGTATAGTATAAAAACCTGATTAAATTCTGAACACCTAAGTAAACCTACAATAACTGAAATAAAGGGATACATAAAAGATATAAACTTTGTTTTCTTTTTCACAATACCCATATACTAATTATGCAAACCAATCTGCAAACTCTAAACAAGTAGTAAATACCCCAAAATGAACAACATACTATTATTTAAATTACTCAAAGGACTTTGTATGTCAGTAAAACCAAATTATGTGAGTTAGAGAAGTTAAGGAGAATTTCCCTAAAATACTGATTTCTAAATTATATCTTGAATAAAGAGTTGAATTGGGAGATACTACAAAACTTCTCATTCAACCTTGTTAGGAATGGGGCACAGTTAAAGCTAAGTCCTATATGTAGGAGCACATAAAGAATATTCGGGAAATCTGAGAACTGCCTAATTATAGCACAAAGTTAATTTCAGCAGAACAATAAATGAGCTCATATGGCTTTGTCATTTTATCACTGAGGTGATATGGAAAGAGAAGTGACTCATTCTTCATATTTAAAAGACCTTGTGTTTTCAGTAAGGTGAAAACCCTGGTTGAAAGCATTCTGTCACCAAAGTATTTCTGTAGGTATGTGCTGCAAAGGCACTTACATTGCACTGAGTAGCATTGGGAGAAGCACTTAAGAGAGCACTGGTCACAGATGCGTGGTAGAAGTTGAATATTGATTCTAAAAGCTAGAGCTATATTCATTGGCATCTGAAAGTGAGCTATGGGGGCTAATGGACCACAGATAATGGCCAAAAGTGTTACAATAGGCTCACATATTAAGAATAACTAATCCCTGTTAACAAGTAGAGTCCTAAAGACCTTATGTTATCACAGGGCCAAGCCAGAACCAATCTTAGTAAACCAAGCCATGGAACAATTATTTGAAGATGTTATTTGACTCATCAATTAATATTCATATTAATACTCATTTATGACCACCAGCATATGCAAGTTGCAAGTTCTTGCCAAAGATGCTACTTTGGAAAATAAAATAACATGTATTCAAGTGCATAAGTAATTGGCAATGATATGTCTCTGTTGAAGTTAGGTATAAAATAATTATTTCTTAGTTTGTGACAATGCTATCTTACCCAAGGATTTTTTTATGAATACAAGAGAATAAAAATGGCAGATAGAAGTTACTGGTTCAAGAAAAGTCTCAGGCATTTACATTTTGATACTAAGACCTAAAATTAAGACTATATGCTAATGCAGAAGGATGTACAATAATTCACTTCAATGCACAGCATACTGTAAAACTTTGTCTCCATACATAGAAAGTACTGAATAATGAGGAAACAAGATTGGTGATGGGTTTAGCTGTATATCTATCATTGTATTCATGAAATGAAAGTATGCAACCTTGTTAGCAATAGGATCTGATTTGATGTGAAAGATACTCATGATTCAGTACAAATTACATGCATATGTAGGTTAAAAAACAAAATCTGGTTCTTTACCTTACTAAATTGATAAAATATTTGTCCTTAAGGGAAATGTAATTCAAATATTTCCATGATGAAGTACTATGCTTCTCTGCAGTTCCTTTCTGATTGGGGATATAAAGGTGCCAAGTGGCAACTCTTGAATCCTAGAGAGGGTCGTACTGTATGTTTAGAATGATGGGGAGGCTCCGAAAATATTCCACATCACCTTGGAATGTTAAAGCAACAGAATTCACTTCAAAGGCCCATTATACAAAGAATATAACCTGAAATGGCAGCTTCCTATAGAGGCTGGAAAATTTTAAACTTTTCATCACTCTCCTCTGGTCTATCCCTTCTGAAATAATTTAAGCCAGAGTTAGCCATCCAAGTAATCATTTACATTCTTGGACTCACTCAGTGAACGCTCATGTATAATCAACCTAATTCCTAAGAACATTTTAAAGGCATAATGATACTGAATTTTTAAAACCAGATCATAATACTATACACTGTGTTGCAATGTTATAGCACCTATCAAATTAGATTCACAAGGCACTAAAATTCATTATTTAAAGACTGGAAGTCTCTGTCATAGATCAGCATTTTATAAATGAGGATATGCTATCAATCTAGACAAAGAAACTTATCTAAAATTATAGATCATTGCAAACCAAGAAGGAAGGAGCATTGGTGCTTTTAGAAATTATATCTGTCCTTCAGAATGTGTTTATTATGATGGATTACCTATTAAGCTTATTTCTTCCCCAAGTAGTGATTTCAAAACATTTGCAGCTTTCACTAGCAATTCCACCTGTCATCCTCAACATGGTCAACCAGACTTTGCTTCTCACCTCTGAAGCCTCATCTTGTGCCACTTACTGTATTTCTCTTGACTCTAGCCATTGTAGACTTCTTTATATTCCTGGATCATATCATGCCTTGCCTCTGTATCATCTTTTCTTCCTGAAAAGCCAGCTCTCAAATTCTATTTTATAAATTAGGTCTTGTTTTAAATACCATTATTCTTAAGGAATCTTCTTTTGACCCTCCCCAAACTAGGTTTGACACCCCTCTGAAATGCTCTGAACCATTGCTTTGAAAACACACATACTCAGTATGGGTGCATAATAAGACTTTAGGTCACTGTGACTGAAGCAGAAATTAAGTTCCACAGAGGTAGAGAGATATAATTAACAGAGCTATCACAAAGACCAAAAAAGTAAAAATGCTATCTCTTTCAGATGTCCTTTCTCTACTGTTTCTGTTTTTGTTGCATGTTTGTGAGCTGAGGCAGAAAGAGGTTTAGAACTGAGCAAACTGCTTCAGATGAAAAGATGATTGAGCATATGTTTTCTTTTATGAAGGAGAGCCTACAGCATCCTTCATTGTTACTCGAGACCCCAGTGGACCCATTTAACCTGTGGATATGCCACAGAGCTCACTGCACACTACATAAAGAATACAGAAAGGTGAGGCACCTTTGAGGTTTGTGTAAGCAACATTCCATTTCCCTGCCTGATGTTGGAGCAGTTGGGAGATAGTTGTTCAAGTTACACAAATGGAGGTAAAATATAATTTTCTTTATTAATGAAGTTTTTTGATGAATGCAGATTTGGCGCTGAGCCAAGGGTACTTGCTAATTCTTCAGCAATGAATATGGCAAATTTCGTCACCCATACAAAGGCAAATGGTCAAATTTAAGGCTAATCACAGGAACAGGGCTTGTACTGGCTCAGCTTAACAAGAGTCAAGAACTATTGGGAATGCATGCTTCTTCTAGGAAGACTTACCCCCAAAGTAATCTAGGAGTTTTGAGTTACACACGCCTAGTTCTTGCCCTGAATTTTTAGTTGGATCCCTTCCCAGCGTGGAACTGAGTAAGGGAACAAGATGTTAACTGTAGGGATCACTTCTTCATGGAAACATGAAGGAACCGAGTCTCAAATCACAATAGAAATATCCTTACCTGGTAGTTCAATAAGCAGAACACGTGTTAAATCACAGCTTTGTCTCATCTGAATTCCTTTTTGGTTCTATTAGTTAATGGTTAATTAGGTAGGGTTTAAAGAACTTTCTGTACATTTCCTTGAAATGAACACCTTTACATTAGTATTTAAAATGTAACATGCTGAGTTGGAACTACTCATTCCCACTTGAAATCCTTGTTTTTCCTCAGCATAAAGGTCATTTGTGGAAATAACTATATTCTGCCAATACATTCCTTACTACCTTTCACTCCCCATGAACTATTTGACCAAATTTAGACTCTAGGTTTAGTTCTTTTGTATTGCTTCTTTTAACTGTTGTTTATCTTCCAGCCTCAGACTCCATGATGCTAAGTTAACTAGTCCCTCCCCACTTCCTCCCTCCCTTCCTTCTATCCTCTCACACTTTTATCAATATTTAAATTAAAAAAAAACTTTTTATAAAACTTCCTTTTAAAATAGCTATATATTGAATCACACACCAACTCTAGTCTCCCCCACCCCTCAGAGTGCATCTTGTATTTCCCAAAGCCATCAGCTTCAAAGTAATCTTGTAAATTATAAAATATGATAGGTAAAAAATGTTTTAGAGATTGTCTAGTCTGATTCATTATTTTACAAATATGAAATTGAGGCACAGAGGATGAAATGGCTTGTTTGAAGCAACTTGGGTATTTAGTTAGGTGCTGCTAGACTATTCAACTAACTAGAATATGCTAGTATGACATTTCTTTTTTTGTAATTGTAGATGTATTCTAAACATTCATCATTACTAAAATACAACCTTTCCCACATCATCTTAAATGCTACTTCCTATAAGAAACTCTTCACAGATTAAAATGAACTCTGAATTTCCCTACTGCTTAAGTATCAGTTCAGACCATTTTCAGGTCTGCTAAAATATAGTTTTTAATGCCTGTATCCAAATACTTCTCTGTATGTGGGCCCCCAAACCACAGTTCAGATATGAAGATGCTTGGTTCTACCAGCCATTACGACCCAGTTGTGTTGCTCTAAATTCCATGTCTTTTTGGTACAAATTAAATGAGATTCTGCATGGAATTTCTTTTGCAGCACTGTATTCCCTAAATTAAAACCTTGTGTTGAACTACATGTTCACTCCCCATGAAGCCTTAATCTCTACAAAGCTCTGGCCATTTTTCCTCCATTGTTATTGTTGTCTTCCTGGAGAAACGAGGGATGGGTGGCTTCTAAAAACACTACTGACCACTGGTTAACTGACTTATCTGAACTGTGTCACCTACATGGCTTTATGTATCATATCTATAATATTCCATATTATAAATAGGTTGATAACAGCATGGCCAATATCATCAGTGTTCCCGTTGTTATATACAAATAATGTTTACTGGATACATAGAATTATATTCTTAAATACAATTCTACTTAGAAAACAGCTTTTCTAAGTACAAAAATATAAAATTAAAACCACCAAACTAGTCAAACAGTTGGTACCTGGCACTTCCTGCCCCAGCACACTTTCCTATCTTCCTCTCTATAGGCACAGTACTCTACACCTCACTTAAGTTGCTATTTGGAATTAGCACCAGATGATATGTAAGAACTGTAAGGTGCAGCCTTGGCCCACAAGGTGCTTATAGTCCTATCAGGTATCAAAATGAGTACTTGCTAAATAACAAATAATCTTACCACCAGTCTATGCTAGCTACTACCCAGTTCTCCATTTCCATTCAAAAACAAAAACAAAACAAAACAAAACAAACAAACAAAAACCTCTGTAAAGTAGTCAAAAACTCAGTTGTCTCCAATTTTCATTCTCCTATTCTTTCCCGAGACTCTTACTGGTATTTTCTCCCAACCATTCCACAGACATTGCTCTTGCCAAGTTTGTTAATGTCACCAAGGTTGCTGAGTTCAATGGTTAAGTCTAAGTCTTTCAAGTCTTTGTCAGTAGTGTTTGACTTAGCTGATTGATTGCTCCTTTACCCTGGAAACACTTTCTTCCACTGGCTTCCAGGAAACTATACTTTCCTTGTTTTCCCTTCCATCTTTGGCCCTTCTCACTACCCTTCCTTGTTCCTCCTTATCTTCCTGATTGCTTATTATTGGAGTATCCCAGGACGCAGTCCTAGTATCTCTTCTGTAATTTCACTTACTTGTTTCCTGAATTCATTCAATTACATAGCTTTAAATATTATCTATACACTAAGGCTGATGGTTCCCATATTTATATCTCCCACACAGACTTCTCCCTTCATTTCTAGACTCAGATGTTCAACAGATGATTAATGATTGATTTATTGAGCTATCAATAATATTTTTCTTTAATTGAATCACTAACAAGCTTCCCAAACTAATATGTATAAAATCAAATGTCAGATTCCACTCCCTTCCCCTCCAAAACAAGCCCCTTCCATCATCTGCCTGAACTCAGTGGCAACTCCAGTAGACCTCAATACAAAATCTTGGAATTATCCTTGGCTCCCCTCTTTCTTTTATACTCAACAGGTAAGTAGTCAGCAAAGCCTGTGGTCTCTACCTTCAAAATCTAACTAGAAACAAGTCACTTTCACCACTATAATCTTGGTCCAAAACGCCATCACTTCTCACTATCTATTTTACTGAGAATGAAGTTCAAAGTTTTAACAATGACAACAAGGCCTTACACAATCTGAAGCCCTCTTATATTTCTAGTTTTGTTTCTTATTATTCTCCCCTTTGCTCGCTCTGGCATAGTCCCATTTCATGGCTTTTATACTTGATGTTTCCTCTGCCTGTAACCAAGGATGGCTGTATGGTGTGCATCCAGTGCAGTTCCACAAAACCCCACATTCAGAAGAGGGCCCCTGTGTTGGGGTTTAATGCTTTACAGCCACACTTTTGAAATTATTAATTATTTTATCATTGTATATATGTTTTATAAATAAAGCCCAATGGGCATATGATGCATAGGTCATAGACTTGGAGTCTTGGCTCATGTGAGGTCCTTTCTCCTGCCTCCTCTCTCTTGGCTGGAGAGATTCTCAAGCACCCACTCCTCTCTCCCCACCCAGTAACCACTGCCACCTTCTGCCCCCAATGGGGGCTTAGATGTGGATATGAGGTAAATCAGGACACAAAGGCAAGAGGCTGGGCTTGTGAGGGTCTGCACTTTCACAGCAAGTATCCCCTGCCCAAAGCACTGTGACATTAAATAGCAAATAAAACCCACGGCAAGTTGAGACACATCATGGGAGAAAAAGAAAAGCTTCTCGCTGCTTTTTAAACAGAAGGCCCTCACTTTTTATTTTATACTGCTCCTCAAAAATTATGTAGCCAGCTCTACTTATGACACTGTATCCCCAGAAATCCATATAGGTAACTCGCTCATCTTCTTCAATTTTTGCTCAAAAAAGACCTTCACATTAAGGCTTTGAATGACTACCCGTTTGAGAATCAAAACCCCTTCCAGACACACACTTTCCTTCCCAGAAAGTCATCCATTCCTTTAATTTTTCTCAAGGGCATTTGTTCTTATCTAGCACACTGTATAGTTTATTTATTTAATTTTGTTTATGTGTTTCCCTTCACTAATATGAGCCCTGTGAATTAAGGGTTTAGTCAGTCCTATTAGTTTGAAAATAATCACGTATTAATAGAATTTGGCTGCCAAGTGTAAAAAAATAGAGAAATCTCTACTAAATCGAGTTGAGAGACCAGAAGGGGGAGCTGTCATGCCCTGTGACAATAGCAGCCCAGCAGTAAGAAAACTCCTCTTTTTCCTGGCAAGGACTCAGCTAATGAAAAGCCATGGACTTTTCGTTGACTGCAGCCCTCTCAACTTCCTTTTCCTTTGTAGAAAAGTTTCCCCTTCAGTTTGGGGACCTACACAGGGTTTGCTCACCATGGCTGCAGATGCTGAATTGCAATTCTCTGCTGATCACAAATAAGCCCATCTTTGCTGGACAAATATCTAGCAGTCTATTTGTTTTAAGAGAACATTTTGGTGGCCCGTATGGGGACCACAGAAGACTCCCGATGGCTCCAGGGCTGGTGAGCAAACAGGTGCTCTATTCACAAATGAACCCATTGCGGCTCACTGCTTTCTCAATGACTCTGGGGTTTGAAGGTGCATCTTTCTCCTGGATCTGAGCTTATGCCCTCATTGTATTTGAAGCTCTCAACTTTATTCAGGATCTATTCAAAAGTTTTGTCTTTTTTGTTAAGGCTTTGTTCTGTATACAAGTACTCATTTGGCATTTAGGTCTGATTTTGAGATCTAACTATTTCACTGAAATTGACTGGCTTTGGTCTATTCCCTTCAGAAGAAGGGCTGCTTCTCCTGAAGCTGGCTAACCTTCAACCCATTCCATCGGGAACAGGGGTTGTTTCTCTGAAATGGTTTTTCAGACTTCAGCCTATTGGAAGGTCTGTCTTCTGGAGACTGGCTAACAAAGAGGGGAAAAAAAACAAAAGGTTTTGGACCAGCATTGAATAAAAACTGCTAATTAAGAAAATCCTGAAACGTCTCTAGAATTACAACCAGGCCAACAGCCTGCAAACTTTTATGATCAGCCTTAGGCAACTTCATTGAGCAATTCCTAGAGCAATTTCCAGGGCTTTTCCAAAGCCTGTTGATCAGAACAAAATTCAGGCTTACACACAAAAGTGTGACAAGCTCATTCACGAAAATTACAATCCACTTCAGATTGTTTTTAAGGAAAATTCTGGTCTTCCTTCAGAAGCTGATTTCACCTGGGTAGCTTTTAATTCTGTTTATTAATGTGCTGAATCAGCACCTTTCCCTTTCAGTAAAAAGGACCAGGATGGAATGAGAAACTATGTCCACTCCAGATTTAGTTAATCTGCAGATCAGTTTTCTCAGTCATCTCAGAGGAAGACTGTTAAAATTCTTAACCTTCAACTCCACCAAATGAAGGTTCCTAAACGAAACCAAAATTCTCCTAGTTTCTGCTATTATTGCAAACAAAAAAAGGTGGAACATTGGAAAAGAGATTGTTACAAACGTAAGTGCTTTAGGCACCTTCAGCCCTTTAACCAGCCTTTCCAACATCCTCCTAATTTTTAATGATGGGGCTCCAAGCACCTACAGAAGCTCTTTCCAATACTCCCTCTTTTTTTTTTCCCCCCCCTGTGCCACATGGCTTGTGGGATCTTAGTTCCCTGACCAGGGATTGAACCCAGGCCCTCATCAGTGAAAGCTTGGAGTCTAACCACTGGACTACCAGGGAATTCCCCAATCCCTTCCTCTTAATCAGACTGGAGAAACATTTCTCCAGATGGGGATGAATCCCTTCCAGTCCTAATTGACACTGGAGCCACATTCTCTGTGCTCAACCCCACTACTAAAAAATAGACCCAGTTTCAGAGTACTAACATAGCATAAATTATGGGGATCTCTAATGAACCTCAAGAGGTTCCTGTTTCTGAACCTATTCCCTTTTGTTTAGGCCCTTTCAGAAATACACACGCTTTTCTCCTTATTTCCTCTGACTCTATTTATTTATTAGGCTGAGACTTCTTAGAGAATTATCATGCTGGAATTTCTTTTTCCCCAAAGGGGGAAATAATTCTAGAAATTGAGAGTACTCATCAAAGTAACCCACCAGGTGAATTAAATGACTCTTTGATATCTTTAATTTTTTTCCATCTCTGATGATACTAGAGCTGATTCTGGAAACATTGATCGTTGAACACATCTGGAAACATTGAATCAGCTACCACTTTCCTTATGGGCAAAATCTCCGACTGATGTTGGCAAAATTCACAGTGCACTCCCATCAAGATGTAAATAAACTTCTCAAAAATTCTTCCGAGAATTAATCAATATCCTGTAAGTAAAGAAGCTCTTCAAGGCATAGCACCCATAATACAAAATTACAAGACTAAAGGCTTTATTGTACTAGCCCCTATAACATTCCCATTTTACGTGTGAGAAAAGGGATGAGGGTGGAGGTTGTCCAGGACCTCAGAGCAATAAACATCATTTTTTACTGTCAACACCCTATAGTTCTTAACCCCCGTACATTACTAAAATCCATTGCCACCAGCCAGAAGTAAATTCATTACTGTAATTTGTGCAGTGCATTCTTTAATATTCCAGTTGATGAATCATGCCAATATCTTTTGCCTTCATTTTGGAAGGAAAACAATTCACCTGGACAGTAATGCCTCAGGGTTATACTGAGAGTCCTTATTTCTCCTAGATCCTGAAGGCTGATCTGGATGACATAAAGTTCCCTAGAGGTTCTACTTTGTTGCAATATGGAAATGATTTGGTTTTTTGTTCTTCTTCTCAGGCCTCCTCACAGGATTGACAACATCTGCTTGCTAAACCTTTTAGCCTTAAAGGGGCATAAGGTCACCAAAGAAAAATTGTAGTTTGCCCAAACCTAGGTTAGATAATTGGGGTAGCCCAGAACAAGGGCTACACCTGTATCCAGATAGACTTCATGGTGTCTTAAGTTTCCCCCAATCCAAAACTATATGCCAACTGCAAGGTTTTCTCAGGTTAGTTGGTTATTGTCAAAATTGGATTCCAAATTTTCTCTTACAGCCAAACCTCTATTTGTTTTACTCAACAGTAACAAGCCCGACCCAGAAGAAAGAGAGGATATAGTCTTTAAGGCCTTAAAAGAGTTTGATGAACCCACCTGCCCTTGGGCTTCTCAATTATCAGATTCCCTTTTTCCTTTTTGTGTATGAAAAGGAAGGGAATGCCCTTGTGGTTCTCACCCAAAACACAGGGAACACCATCAACACATAAAATATTACAGCCAGCAACTGGACCCTGTGGCATGGAGATACCCTCGTGTCTTACAGTCATTAAGCCCACTGCCCTTTTGGTTAAGGCCACAGAGAAAATCATTGTGGCATTCCATTTAACCATTTTGTACCTCATGCAGTAGAAGCTCTCCTAAATTCTCATCATGTTCAACATTTCTCAGCCAGCTGCCTCACCTCCTATGAAGTCCTTTTGTTAACTGCTCCTCACATAATTCTTTTACATTGTAATAACATTAACCTAGCCACTCTTCTCCCTTCTGTCACCAACAAAGTCCTTCACACTGCTTAACACTGACAAAACACCTCCTGACTCCTCATGATGACCTACAGGAAATTCTACTGGGTAACACTGATTTCTCAAGGTTCACTGATGATTCTTATTTAAAAGGTGACAATGACAAATACTGTGCTCAATATGCTATTACAACTTCTTTTGATGTTGTTGAGGCAGCATCTTTACCTATGGCTACTTTGCCCAACAGGCTGAAATATGCACTCTTACACAGGCTTTTACTTTAGCCAAGAGCAATACTCCCAATACTTATACTGATAGTAGATATGCTTTCAGAGTAGCTCATGATTTTGAAATGTTGTGGGAGCAATGTGGTTCCCTTACTTCCAGTGGAAGCAAAATTTAAAATGGCCCCTATGCTTAGGAATTATTGAATGCAATATTTTTACCTGTTGTTTTAGCTTTTATTATGATTTCAGGGTATTCTAACTTTGACTCTCTGGAAGCTAAGGGAAATCACCTTGTTGATATTTCTGTAAGAAATGCTGTCCTTAAGGGGACAATAGTAGCCAAACCTCTGTCATTGTCCATTGTCTCTGATATTTCCTCAAATGATAACTGAGAAAAACTGGCTAGAGAGGCCCAAATATTGACCTCAGAAAAGGAAAAACAAGGTTAGAAATTCAACAGTCGTTTGATAAAAAGAGAAAGCTCTGGTTTTGACCAACTAACAACCCAGTCCTACCAGAAATTCTAAAATTCCCACTCTTCACCACTACACATGCATTAAACCATTGGTCTCCTGACAAAATGATAGCCTTCATGAATCAATATTGGTGGGGAAACATTAACAAAGCCACAAAAAGTGCCTACTTCACTTGTCCCACTTGTCCAAAGTACAAACAGGGAAGCCTGTTCATACTGATCCTGGATATTTTAAACTGCCTAATGAACCATTTAAGTTCTGGCAAATGGATCAAATGGATTTCATATGACTCCCTCTATCTAATGGGATATAAATATGTTTTAGTCATGGTCTGTATGTTTTCACTCTGGTATAGAGTCTTCCCTTGCAGATAGGCTACTTCTTCTTCTGTGGCTAAAGTCCTATAGGAAAAGATTATCCCTACCTGGAAAACTCTTCTCAAACTTTATAGTGATCGAGGAGCCCATTTTACTAGCCATATGCTTCGACGAGTCTGTGCTATTTGGCTGGTTTTATAGCACTTTCCCTGGGCTTACCACTTTCAATCCTTTGGTTTAGTTGAACACATTAATGGCATTATTAAGACTCAACTGGCAAAATGTGTGGAGGCCCTCGAAACATCGTGGACAAAAGTATTTGTATCGGTCCTTCTAAATCTCAGACCCACCCGTTTTGGAACTCATGAACTCTCATCCTTTGAGATAGTAATAGGATGCTCAATGCACTTGGTTCCTGCTTCTTTTGACCCACGACTGATAAAAGGAGAGATACTCCAATACTGCAAAGGTCTAATTGCATCTATTAAAAATAACCATGTTTTGGTAGAGCAATCTTTTCACAGTGAACCCTTGGGAGATGAAGACGTTGAACATCACGTTTTGCAACCTGAAGATTTTGTCTATTGGAAAATACACCTCCAGAAGAACTCTCTTCAACCTCACTGCAAAGGCCCCTTTCAAGAACTGCTAACCAACCCTTGTGCTGCCAAACTCCAAGGAAATGATTCTTGGATTCTGTGACACACCTAAACAAAGCACCAAACCTTGACTGGACCTGCACATCTTTGGTGACCTGAAAGTAAAGATTTCCTGGAATCGAAGCAGACGACATCTAATGAAACAGTTCTCCTAATATTTCCAGACCAGGGCTGTTAGAAGTTTGTTGCCAAACCTTTGATGATGACATAACACTTCAGATGATCTCCAGTTTCTTTAATCTTGATAACGTATGGACTTTAGATTAAAAAATGCCTGAGAGTTCTCCCCCTACCCCTCTTTGTTACTCAGATGTGACTTTAATAGATTTCCAATATGTGCATTTTCCCTCTGAAATGATACACTACACCCAGAATAGATCTTTACTAACATTGAGGGACAAAAAGCTGCTGAAACTAGAAAATCTGACTCTAGATCAGCAATACTTTCAGAGAAAGATCTTGATCAAAACAGGGAAACGTTAAGAAAATTAATTAACAGAAACTTCAATTAAATAAAGTTGGGAGACCAGAGGGGGGGCTCTCACTCCCTGTGACAATAACAGAGCCCAACAGGAAGAAGAAAGACTTCACTTCTTTCCTGGCAAAGCCTCAGCCAATGAAAAGCTAGGGACTCTGTTTACTACAGCCCTTCCAACTTCTTTCTCTTCTCTATAAAAATGTTCTTTCCTTGGGGATGAGGACTTGTATGTGTTTCACCATGCTTGCAGACCCCAGATTGTAGTTCTCTGTGGATCCTGAATAAACCCATCTTTGCTGGGGAAATATCTGGTAGTCTATTTGTTTCAGTCAATACTTGTTTTTATAGGGCAGCTTGGTACTTAAAGTCTCTTTGTGTTTAACTTGTAAAAGCACCATCAACTGTGAAGGGCAAAACCCCAAGAAAAAACTCTATGTCTACTTACTCACTGGGTTCAGCTATATAACACTGAGACGTAAGCCCAGGCCAGACTTATATTAGAGCAACTCAGGTGGAGAGTATACCTGGTTCCTCCATCTCAGGTTAAGAAGGAACTGAAAAAAACTGTGTCCCTCCTGGTATTTAGCAACAGATATTAAAAGAAGAGAAATTCTTTATTGAGAAGATATAAATACATTCTAATTATCTAAACTACAAAATATATTAGATATATATAGTGCTTACATGCATATATGCATTCATACATATATATGTCTTAGTTACAGAGGAAAAATTATTTTGTTTGTATTTTTTAAATGAATGTGTGTTTCTGCTATCTCAATTATTTTCTGGGATTTTTAATTCTGTGGGGATAATCGGGTCTTTAGAGAGGCAAGAATGGGTGAAAGCAAAACATTACTGAATTATAATGGTGTCAGGAGAGTGATAAATTATGGAACAGTACACCATGTTAGAGACTATAAGGTAATTTATGATATTACATAATAAAAACTATATTTATTCTACTAACTTTTTAACTTTAATTCTTTAATTCAAAATTAAAATCAGAATGGAAGTTTTCTTCATTGATTTAAGAACAAAGGCACAGAAAGCTGTAGTGCCTTTGGAAAACTACAAACGGCAGTAGCACAAATAGAGAAATTCAAAAGTTTTTACCAAAGTAATAGTAAGTATCTTCATAAGTCATCACAAATAAGACAACGTGGAAAATTGAAATAGGAAGGGGAGGCTCACTTTAATTCATTGCCTCGATGTGTATTTACTGAACATATAGTTTGTGTTAGGTACCCTTCTATTTGGAACATAGCAATGAATAAGACAGAAAAAGATCCCAGCCTCAGCCATCAAGCAGTGTACTAAAAAAGGTGAAAGTGATTACTAGATGAAAACAACATGTGGAAGGAGAGTTGAAAGAAGCTAAATACACAGTACATGCATGGCAAGAAATCTGTTGAACAAAACAAATTACACAATACTTCCAGAATGACTCACTGCCTTGGGGAACTACAAAGTAGAACACAAAGAAGAAGGAAAAATCACCGAAAACTGCAATCATAACAACTATGAGAAAGATGGCACTGAAAAACAGAAACTCAGTAAAAATACTGTAATAGAATCAATCCCATGCAGCGCACAAATTAGATTTCCCAAGAAGCCAGGGAGGAAAAGCCAAATGTAGATGAAGAAAATGATGGGCAAGGATCAATCATCCATTTTAAGCAACAGGTCTCCCTCTGATCATTAAAATAAATCTTATATGTATATATATATGTATGTATACACATATACACACATAAATACATACACACACATATATATTATATATATACATACACATACACATGCATATACATATATATATATATATATATATATATATATATATATATATATACTGTAGAGCAGTCACTGAAACATATGACCCTCTAACTGCAAGGCAATTAAATGGCCCTAAGGAATGTTACAAAAAATAATTCATAAATACTTTTCTTTAAAGTTTCATTTTAATGTATATGTAAGACATGCATTTATCATATAGAATGATACATGTTGCCCTAATATGCAGTTGCCTTCCAAAAAACAACAGTTGCTTTGAAAATTCAATATAGGTTGTATATTGGGGTGTTTTCTTCTCCCTTTCATGGTTCCATATACTCTGGAAGTACAAATGTTTTTATTAAATTCAGATTCATATTTAACTTAATCTGGTTACAAAATGTAAACGGTTACAAAGAAATATATGTATTTGTAAGGAGCTCAGCTGAGCTGGAGAGAGAGCTGAGCTGCTAGAGTAGCCAATTAAAGCAATCATGAGCGAAAATGAAAGTCATGTTGAAGCCTCTAATCACAGCAAAAGTAAAGCAAGATGCTAAAAAGGGAAGAGGCACCAACTCCCCGCTGTTTCATTCCCCCCACTGAAGGGCACACCATTCAAGGGTCTGATGGATCAGCACGGATGTGGGGTCTTCTCATTTGTGTCTTATTTTGTTGAGAGAGACTCCCAAAAATGACCTGGTGGTTTTCTGGACCCGGGGGTAGGGGTAGGGCTATGGAGGAGAAAGGTTAGGAGCAGAAAAGTACTGGGCACTGAGTCTGAGGGGGGAAAGTGTCTTTAAGTTTTACCCCTTCTCTCCTCATAAGGAGGCCTCAGCAGAAACATCTGAGAAAGATCTCTACCAAAGGCTCCTGATAAAGAAATCTAGGAATAAAGGTGTCTAGTCTAGGAATACAAAAATGCATAAAGAGCATGACCTTCCGGAAGGGCCTGAGTCCTTGACTGCAGCTCTCTTCAGAGACTGCAATGCAATGGCTGTGCACCAAGTCCGGTGGGAGGGCAGCTTTCCTCCTGAGACCTACCAGATAAAACCTTTGTAATTGTCTACAGTTGGACTTGAAAAATCATACATAGGTTTTTAACCACAAGCCAGACTCCTCACTGCTCTTAAACTCAACACTAATTACGGGAAATTCAGAATAAGTGTCAACAAGTATGTTATGTGCTTAAAAATATATAAACAAACATGTTTGGGAAGTTGCTGGTTCTTAACAAATCAAGGGGCTGATATTTCACCCTCTGGTTAGAAGAATGTGCCTCACATTATTAGGATGTAGTCTATATATTTTGAGAGGCCAGGGATACAGTACTACTCTTCACAATTCATTCAACTGCTTGTCATAGAAATCAAAAAACCCTTCTTGTTATTTCTTACTTCCCAACTTTTCATACTTATCTCATGAAAACTCATGTAAGTTTTACTTTTTAATTCTTTAATATCTCTGCATTTTACCCACTGTTCAGCATTTTTTTCACCCACCAACATATGCCAAACTAATGTCATCTCTCACCTAGACAGCATTAATATCTATGGACTAATGTCTCTGCATCCACCTCTAAACTAGTATCTGAGAAATGTACATCTGATCATGTCATCCCCCACCTTCCAACGTGCTTGATTCCTGTCAGTAGCTTTCCACGGTTTTGAAAACCCCGTCCAAAATCCTATATGGTCCTACATGACATACCCACTGCCTGACCCTACAGAGTCATTTGTGCATAATTGTTCCTCTACATTCCAGATACACAGAAGTATTTTCAGTTCCTCAGACACTGCACACTACTTCTTGTTTCAGAGCCTCTGTATATGCTGTTACTCTGTACACTGTCCAACTCCCATCCCAACTCAACTCAAATGAGGCATTAGTTTTTTATTTTCTTCATCCCCTTTATCACATATGTCAATTCGCTTATTTTATTAATGACTGCCACTCAAGAGACTGGAAGATATTTCATGTAAGCCCCTAGGAAAAATATAACTGTAAAGTTATAAAAAATAAAAATGAATCAAAGCACTTCAATACAAAAAATTCAACAAAACACAAAGGAAGATGACAAGAGGAGAAAAGAGAGACAAAGGAACTACAATACTAACAAGAAAACAACCAATAAAATGGCAATAATAAGTCCTTCATGATCAATAATTACTTTAAATGTAAATGGACTAAACTCCCCTATCAAGTCATAAGGTGGCTGAATGGATAAAAACAGTAAGATTCAACTATATGCTGTCTATAAAAAACTCAATTTAGATTTAAGAACACACACTGGCTGAAAGTGAAGGGTCAAAAAGATACTCCATGAAAATGGTAACTAAAAAAGAGCAGGGATGGCTATAGTTGTATTTGAAAAAAAGAGACTTTAAATAAAATACTCTCACATGAGACAAAGAAAAACATTATGTAATGATAATAGGATAAATCCATCAGGAAGATGTAACAAATATAACTGGCAATCAAAAACCTCCAACAAAGAAAACCTCAAGAACAAGTGGCTTCATTGGTAAATTCTATGAGACATTTAAGAAAGAATTAACACCAATCCTTCTCAAGTTACTCCAAAAATAGAGGAGGGGGGAAGATTTTCAAAGTCATTTTACGAGGCCATCATTACTCTGACACCAGCGCTAGACAGACACCACAAGTAAAGATAATTACAGGCCAATATCTGTAAAGAATACAGAGTAAAAAAATCTCAACAAAATACTAGCAAACCAAATCCAACAACAGATTAAATGGATCACATATCATTTCCAAGTGGGATTTACCCCTGTGATGCAGGGATGATTCAACATATATAAATCAATTAATATAATACACTACATTTATAGAATAATGTATAAAAGTCACACGATTATCTCAATAGATGGGAAAGAAAAAACTTTTACAAAATTCAACACTCTCTAAGATAAAAACTCTCAAGAAACTAGGAATAGTAGGAATTTACATCAATGTAATAAAGACCATATATAAAAAGCCCACAGCTGACATCATACTCAATGATAAAAAAACTGAAAGCTTTTCCTATAAAATCAGGAACAAGACAAGGATTCCCACTGTAACCATTTTTATTGAACATAGTACTGAAAATCTAGTCAGAGCAAATAGACAAGAAAAATAAATAAAAGCCATCCAAGTTGGAAAGGAATAAAAATGGAAATAAAATGCCCCCTTTTATAGATGACGTGATTTTATATATAAAAAACTCTAAAGATTCCATTAAAAACCTGGTAGAACTACTAATTCAATAACGTTACGGGATACAAAATCAAAAAACAAAAATCAGTTGCATTTCTACACACTAACAACAAACTACAATAAAAAAAATTACAACACAAACAAATGGAAAGACATCCTATGTTCATGATTTAGAATATTTAATATTAAAATGTCCATACTATCTAAAATAATATACAGATTCAATGCAATCCTTATCAAAGTCCCACTGATACTTTTTACAGAAATAGGCAAAAAAATTCTAAAATTCATGTGGAACCTCAAAAAACCCCAAAAATGGCCAACTCAAACTTGAGAAAGAAGAACAAAGGTGGAGGCATCACACTTCCTGATTTCAAAATATATTACAAAACTACAGTAACCAAAACAGTATAGTACTGGCTTAAGAACAGACACAGAAACCAATGAAAAAAGAAAAGGGAACCCAGAAATAAACTCACACAATCCACGATCAACTGATCTTCAGCAAGGGTGCCAAGAATACACAATGGGGAAAGGTTAGTACCTTCAACAAATGGTGTTGTGAAAAATGGATATCCGCATGAAAAAAAATGAATCTGAACCCTTACCTTATTTATACCGTCCACAAAAATCAACCCAAAATTAATTAAAGACTTAAAGGTAAAACCTGAAACTGTAAAACTTCTAGAAATGAACATAGGGGGAACATTTCATGACAGTCGTTGTGGCAATACTTTCATGGTTATGATACCAAAGCACAGACAACAAAAGCAAAAATAAACAAGTGGCGATATATCAAATATAAAAAGCTTTTGCACAGGAAAGGGTGAAAAGGCAGCCTATGGACTGGGAGAAAATATTTGCAAACTACATATCCGGTAAGGGGTCAATACCCAAATTATATGAGAAACTCCTACCACTCAATAACTTGAAAACAACAACAAAACCAAAATAATAACCTGATTCAAAAATGGGCTATTGACTTGAATAGATATTTTTCCAAAGAAGACATACAAATATCCAAAAGGTATATGAAAAAATGTTCAACATCATTTCCATGATGATTAAATGTCCACTCGTTACAGAAATGCAAATCAAAACTACAATGAGATGACACCTCACACCAGTCAGGATGGCTGTTATCCCCCCACCACCAAAAAACAAACAAACAAAAATTAAAATAAAAAAAAAGAAAGAAACATGTTAAACAGAGGAAGTGGAGAAAATTTGACCACTTTCAAAACTGGTGGTGGGAATGCCAATAGTACAGCTTATATAGAAGACAGTATAGAGGTTTTTCAAAAAATTAAAAACAGAACTATTATATGATCCAGCAATCCCACTTCTGAGTATTATCCAAAAAAATTGAAATCGGGATCTCTAAGAGATATTAATTAGCACTCGTATGTTCCTTGCAGCACTAATCATAACAGCCAAGATATGGAAACAACCGGAATGTCCACCAACGTATGAATGAATAAGAAAATGTGCTATGTACATACAATGGAATACTACTCGAGTTTTAAAAAATGAGGAAATTCTGAAATGTGCAAGAACATGGATGAATCCTGAGGACGTTATGCTAAGTAAAATAAATCAGGTATGGATAGACAAATACTGCATGGTTCCACTTATATGACATATCTAAAATAGCCAAATTCATAGAATCAAAGAATAGAATAGCGGTTGCCAGGGCTAGAGTGAGGGGGTATTGTGGAGGTACTGGTCAAGGGCCAAAAAGTTTCAGTTAAGCAAGATGAATAAACTCTGGAAATCTGATGTACAGCAGCGTAGCTATAGCCAACAATAATGTATTATACACTTAACATTTTCAGAGAGTAGATCTAAAGTTAAGTGTTCTTAACACAAAAAGATAAAATAATAAAAAAACAATTAACCAGATAGTTGAGAAGAAATAACTTTTTTCTTCAGAAATAGTTTCTGTATATGATTTATGAATTAAATTTTAATGGGACATCAAAACACATAAAGGAAGGTGACTGCTTTGCAAATAATGATTTTAAAGCCAAGACATTTCATGTGTTCAATTCTCATGTGTTCGTAGTTTTCATAAAGACAAATCTCAACAAATTTAGTGTTAAATTTTATTTTTATAATATCACTAATTTGTAAAAACTGAGAAATCTGATTCCATTTAGCACTTATGGACATATAATGATATGATTTTATACAACTTTGGCTTGTTGATCTGAGAACCTCATGATAATTATTGACTAGAAAATAATTTGAAAAAAAAACACCTAATCTTAAATTTTGCATTTAAATTCTTAAGGTACACAGACTACACATCTACTTGCACTTAAGAACCTCTGACTAAGGAATATAAAAGTGTTAAATAACCTTTAAACCATTGCCTTTAGAATTCTTGTGCTTTAATATTTCCTGAAGGATTTTGAAAAAATATTGAATATATATATTTGAATACATGTTTTTGAATACATACATTTTTTAATATTTGTGTGTTTCTGTGTACATATCCCCTCACATATGTTTAGGCTGACATGAAAAATGGCTGTCATAAAGGTAACTAGTTGTAGATGTAATTTCTGATGTCCTATAAATATTAAATTTAAAAATAAAATTGCTACATGACTTATTTAAACATTTCAACCAAATCTAAATGCCACAGCACTTTGATATATTTAAAAGATTAAAGTTGAAAATTAAATTACTAACAACCCTGAATCAAAAATCAAGACATTCGGTAGGGAGAGGGGCAAGATGGCGGAAGAGTAAGACGCAGAGATCACCTTCCTTCCCACAGATACAGTAGAAATACATCTACACGTGGAACTGCTCCTACAGAACACCCACTGAACGCTGGCAGAAGACGTCAGACCTCCCAAAAGGCAAGAAAATCCCCACGTACTTGGGTAGGGTAAAAGAAAAAAGAAATAACAGAGACAAAAGAATAGGGACGGGACCTGCGCCACTGGGAGGGAGCCGTGAAGGAGTAAAGGTTTCCAGGCACTAGGAAGCCCCTTTGCGGGCAGAGACTGCGGTGGCAAAGGGGGGAGCTTCGGAGCCACGGAAGAGAGTGCAGCCACAGGGGTGCGGAGGGCAAAGCGGAGAGACTCCCGCACAGAGGCTCGGCGCCGAGCAGCACTCACCAGCCCAAGAGACTTGTCTGCTCAGCCGCCAGGGCGGGCGGGGCTGGGAGCTGAGGCTCAGGCTTCGGTGCTAGCCAGGAGGGAGTCCGGGAAAAGGTCTGCGGCTGCCGTAGAGGCAAGAGACTTTTTCTTGCCTCTTTGTTTCGCGGCGCGCAAGGAGAGGGGATTCAGAGCGCCGCCTAAACGAACTCCAGAGACGGGCGCGAGCCGCGGCTATCAGCGCAGATCCCACAGCAACAGGGGTGCAGAGGGAAAAACGGAGAGATTCCCGCAAGGAGGCTCGGCGCCGAGCAGCACTCACCAGCCCGAGAGGCTTGTCTGCTCACCCGCCGGGGCGGGCGGGGGCTGGGAGCTGAGGCGCGGGCTTCGGTCAGATCGCAGGGAGAGGACTGGGGCTGGTGGCGAGAACACAGCCTGAAGGGGTTGGCGCGCCGTGGCTAGCCGGGAAGGAGCCGGAGAGGAGGTCTGCAGCCCCGAAGAGGCAAGAGACTTTTTCTTGCCTCTTTGTTTCGCGGTGCACAAGGAGAGGGGATTCAGAGCGCCACCTAGACGAACTCCAGAGGCGGGCGCGAGCCGCGGCTATCAGCGCGGACCCCAGAGGTGGGCACGAGCCGCGGCTAACAGCGCGGACCCCAGAGACTGGTAGGAGACGCTAAGGCTGCTGCTGCCGCCACCAAGAAGCCTGTGTGCGAGCACAGGTCACTCTCCACACCGCCCCTCCCGGGAGCCGCTGCAGCTCGCCACTGCCAGGCTCCTGTGATCCGGGGACAACCTCCCGGGGAAAACGCACGGCGGGCCTCAGACTGCTGCAACGTCACGCAGGCCTCTGCCACCGCAGGCTCGCCCCGCCTCCTCCGTACCCCTCCCTCCCTGCGGGCTGAGTGAGCCAGAGCCCCCGAAGCAGCTGCTCCTTTAACCCCGTTCTGTCTGGGCGGGGAACGGACGCCCTCAGGCGACGCACATGCAGAGGCGGGTCCAAATCCAAAGCTGAACCCTGGGAGCTGTAGAACAAAGAAGAGAAAGGGAAATCTCTCCTAGCAGCCTCAGAAGCAGCATATTAAAGCTCCACAAACAACTTGATGTGCCTGCATCTATTGAATACCTGAATAGACAACGAATCATCCCAAATTCAAGAGGTGGACTTTAGGAGCAGAATATATTAATTTTTCTCCTTTTCCTTTTTTTGTGAGTGTATATGTGTATGCTTCTGGGTGAGATTTTGTCTGTATAGATTTGCTTTCACCATTAGTCCTAGGGTTAGGTCCGTCCGTTTTTGTTTTTTTTAACTTAAAAAAAAATTTTTTTTTCCGAATATATGTTTTCTTAATAATTTTTTCCGTATTTTCTATTTTTAAAAATTAAAAAAAATTTTAATAAGTTTTTTCATATTTTTTATTTTAAAAAAATTAAAATTTTTTTTTAATAAATTTCTTTTTTAAAAATTTTTTTCTTATTTTTTACTATAAAAAATTAATAAATCTATTTTTAAAAATTAAAAAAAATTTTTTCTGAATACATTTACTCTTAATAATTTTTTTTCTTATTTTTTATTATAATAGCTTTATTTTATTTTATTTTATCCTCTTTCTTTCTTTCTATTTTTTTCTCCCTTATATTTTGAGCGGTGTGGATGAAAGGCTCTTGGTGCTCCAGCCAGGCATCAGGGCTGTGCCTCTGAGGTGGGAGAGCCAACTTCAGGACACTGGTCCACAAGAGACCTACCAGCTCCACGTAATACCAAACGGCGAAAATCTCTCAGAGGTCTCCATCTCAACATCAAGACCCAGCTTCACTAAACGACCAGCAAGCTACAGTGCTGGACACCCTATGCCAAACAACTAGCAAGACAGGAACACAGCCCCATCCATTAGCAGGGAGGGTGCCGAAAATCATAAGGCCACAGACACCCCAAAACACAACACCAGACGTGGACGTGCCCACCAGAAAGACAAGATCCAACCTCATCCAACAGAACACAGGCACTAGTCCCCTCCACCAGGAAGCCTACACAACCCACTGAACCAACCTTACCCACTGGGGACAGATACCAAAAACAACGGGAACTACGAACCTGCAGCCTGTGAAAAGGAGACCCCAAACACAGTAAGATAAGCAAAATGAGACGACAGAAAACCACACAGCAGATGAAGGAGCAGGGTCAAAACACACCAGACCTAACAAATGAAGAGGAAATAGGTAGTCTACCTGAAAAAGAATTCAGAATAATGATAGTAAGGATGATCCAAAATCTTGGAAATAGAATAGACAAAATGCAAGAAACATTTAACAAGGACGTAGAAGAACTAAAGAGGAACCAAGCAACGATGAAAAACACAATAAATGAAATTTAAAATACTCTAGATGGGATCAATAGCAGAATAACTGAGGCAGAAGAAAGGATAAGTGACCTGGAAGATAAAATGGTGGAAATAACTACTGCAGAGCAGGATAAAGAAAAAAGAATGAAAAGAACTGAGGACAGTCTCAGAGACCTCTGGGACAACATTAAACGCACCAACATTCGAATTATAGGGGTCCCAGAAGAAGAAGAGAAAAAGAAAGGGACTGAGAAAATATTTGAAGAGATTATACTTGAAAACTTCCCTAATATGGGAAAGGATATAGTTAATCAAGTTCAGGAAGCACAGAGAGTCCCATACAGGATAAACCCAAGGAGAAACACGCCAAGACACATATTAATCAAACTGTCAAAAATTAAATATAAAGAAAACATATTAAAAGCAGCAAGGGAAAAACAACAAATAACACACAAGGGAATCCCCATAAGGTTAACATCTGATCTTTCAGCAGAAACTCTGCAAGCCAGAAGGGAGTGGCAGGATATACTTAAAGTGATGAAGGAGAAAAACCTACAACCAAGATTACTCTACCCAGCAAGGATCTCATTCAGATTCGATGGAGAAATTAAAACCTTTACAGACAAGCAAAAGCTGAGAGAGTTCAGCACCACCAAACCAGCTTTACAACAAATGCTAAAGGAACTTCTCTAGGCAAGAAACACAAGAGAAGGAAAACACCTACAATAACAAACCCAAAACATTTAAGAAAATGGGAATAGGAACATACATATCGATAATTACCTTGAATGTAAATGGATTAAATGCTCCCACCAAAAGACACAGACTGGCTGAATGGATACAAAAACAAGACCCATATATATGCTGTCTACAAGAGACCCACTTCAGACCTCGGGACACATACAGACTGAAAGTGAGGGGATGGAAAAAGATATTCCATGCAAATGGAAATCAAAAGAAAGCTGGAGTAGCAATTCTCATATCAGACAAAATAGACTTTAAAATAAAGACTATTATAAGAGACAAAGAAGGACACTATATAATGATCAAGGGATCGATCCAAGAGGAAGGTATAACAATTGTAAATATTTATGCACCCAACATAGGAGCACCTCAATACATAAGGCAAATACTAACAGCCATAAAAGGGGAAGTCGACAGCAACACAATCATAGTAGGGGACTTTAACACCCCACTTTCACCAATGGACAGATCATCCAAAATGAAAATAAATAAGGAAACACAAGCTTTAAATGATACATTAAACAAGATGGACTTAATTGATATTTATAGGACATTCCACCCAAAAACAACAGAATACACATTTTTCTCAATTGCTCATGGAACATTCTCCAGGATAGATCATATCTTGGGTCACAAATCAAGCCTTGGTAAATTTAAGAAAATTGAAATCGTATCAAGTATCTTTTCCGACCACAATGCTATGAGACTAGATATCAATTACAGGAAAAGATGTGTAAAAAATACAAACACATGGAGGCTACATAATACACTACTTAATAACGAAGTGATCACTGAAGAAATCAAAGGGGAAATCAAAAAATACCTAGAAACAAATGACAATGGAGATACGACGACCCAAAACCTATGGGACGCAGCAAAAGCAGTGCTAAGTTTATAGCAATACAAGCCTACCTCAAGAAACAGGAAACATCTCGAATAAACAACCTAACCTTGCACCTAAAGCAATTAGAGAAAGAAGAACAAAAAAACCCCAAAGCTAGCAGAAGGAAAGAAATTATAAAGATCAGGTCAGAAATAAATGAAAAAGAAATGAAGGAAACAATAGCAAAAATCAATGAAACTAAAAGCTGGTTCTTTGAGAAGATAAACAAAATTGATAAACCATTAGCCAGACTCATCAAGAGAAAAAGGGAGAAGACTCAAATCAATAGAATTAGAAATGAAAAAGGAGAAGTAACCACTGACACTGCAGAAATACAAAAGATCATGAGAGATTACTACAAGCAACTCTATGCCAATAAAATGGAAAACCTGGAAGAAATGGACAGATTCTTAGAAATGTACAAATTGCCGAGACTGAACCAGGAAGAAATAGAAAATATGAACAGACCAATCACAAGCACTGAAATTGAAACTGTGATTAAAAATCTGCCAACAAACAAAAGCCCAGGACCAGATGGCTTCACAGGTGAATTCTATCAAACATTTAGAGAAGAGCTAACACCTATCCTTCTCAAACTCTTCCAAAATATAGCAGAGGGAGGAACACTCCCAAACTCATTCTACGAGGCCACCATCACCCTGATGCCAAAACCAGACAAAGATGTCACAAAGAAAGAAAACTACAGGCCAATATCACTGATGAACATAGATGCAAAAATCCTCAATAAAATACTAGCAAACAGAATCCAACAGCACATTAAAAGGATCATACACCATGATCAAGTGGGGTTTATCCCAGGAATGCAAGGATTCTTCACTATACGCAAATCAATCAATGTGATACACCATATTAACAAATTGAAGGAGAAAAACCATATGATCATCTCAATAGATGCAGAGAAAGCTTTCGACAAAATTCAACACCCATTTATGATAAAAGCCCTGCAGAAAGTAGGCATAGAGGGAACTTTCTTCAACATAATAAAGGCCATATATGACAAACCCACAGCCAACATTATCCTCAATGGTGAAAAACTGAAACCATTTCCACTAAGATCAGGAACAAGACAAGGTTGCCCACTCTCACCACTATTATTCAACATAGTTTTGGAAGTGTTAGCCACGGCAATCAGAGAAGACAAAGAAATAAAAGGAATCCAAATCGGAAAAGAAGAAGTAAAGCTGTCACTATTTGCAGATGACATGATACTATACATAGAGAATCCTAAAGATGCTACCAGAAAACTCCTAGAGCTAATCAATGAATTTGGTAAAGTAGCAGGATACAAAATTAATGCACAGAAATCTCTTGCATTTCTATACACGAATGATGAAAAATCTGAAAGTGAAATTAAGAAAACACTCCCGTTTATCATTGCAACAAAAAGAATAAAATATCTAGGAATAAACCTACCTAAGGAGACAAAAGACCTGTATGCAGAAAATTATAAGACACTGATGAAAGAAATTAAAGATGATACAAATAGATGGAAAGATATACCATGTTCCTGGATTGGAAGAATCAACATTGTGAAAATGACTCTACTACCCAAAGCAATCTACAGATTCAATGCAATCCCTATCAAACTACCACTGACATTTTTCACAGAACTAGAACAAAAAATTTCACAATTTGTATGGAAACACAAAAGACCCCGAATAGCCAAAGCAATCTTGAGAACGAAAAATGGAGCTGGGGGAATCAGGCTCTCTAACTTCAGACTATATTACAGAGCTACAGTAATCAAGACAGTTTGGTACTGGCACAAAAACAGAAATATAGATCAATGGAACAGGATAGAAAGCCCAGAGATAAACCCACGCACATATGGTCACCTTATCTTTGATAAAGGAGGCAAGCATATACAGTGGAGAAAAGACAGCCTCTTCAATAAGTGGTGCTGGGAAAATTGGACAGATACATGTAAAAGTATGAAATTAGAACACTCCCTGACACCATGCACAAAAATAAACTCAAAATGGATTAAAGACCTAAGTGTAAGACCAGACACTATCAAACTCTTAGAGGAAAACATAGGCAGAACACTCTATGACATACATCACAGCAAGATTCTTTTTGACCCAGCTCCCAGAGAAATGGAAATAAGAACACATATAAACAAATGGGACCTAATGAAACTTAAAAGCTTTTGCACAGCAAAGGAAACCATAAACAAGACCAAAAGACAACCATCAGAATGGGAGAAAATATTTGCAAATGAAGCAACTGACAAAGGATTAATCTCCAAAATTTACAAGCAACACATGCAGCTCAATATCAAAGAAAGAAACAAACCAATCAAAAAATGGGCATAAGACCTAAACAGACATTTCTCCAAAGAAGATACACAGATTGCCAACAAACACATGAAAGAATGCTCAACATCACTAATCATTAGAGAAATGCAAATCAAAACTACAATGAGATATCATCTCACACCGGTCAGAATGGCCATCATCAAAAAATCTAGAAACAATAAATGCTGGAGAGGGTGTGGAGGAAAGGGAACACTCTTACACTGTTGGTGGGAATGTAAATTGATACAGCCACTATGCAGAACAGTATGGAGGTTCCTTAAAAAACTACAAATAGAACTACCATATGATCCAGCAATCCCACTACTGGGCATATACCCTGAGAAAACCATAGTTCAAAAAGAGTCATGTACCAAAATGTTCATTGCAGCTCTATTTAGAATAGCCAGGACATGGAAGCAACCTAAATGTCCATCGACAGATGAATGGATAAAGAAGATGTGGCACATATATACAATGGAATATTACTCAGCCATAAAAAGAAATGAAATGGAGGTATATGTAATGAGGTGGATGGAGTTAGAGTCTGTCATACAGAGTGAAGTAAGTCAGAAAGAGAAAAACAAATACAGTATGCTAACACATATATACAGACTCTAAGGGAAAAAAAAAAAAAAAAAAGGCCATGAAGAACCTAGTGGCAAGACGGGAATAAAGACACAGACCTACTAGAGAATGGACTTGAGGATATGGGGAGGGGGTGGGGTGAGATGTGACAGAGTGAGAGAGTGTCATGTACATATATACACTACCAAATGTAAAATAGATAGCTAGTGGGAAGCAGCCGCACAGCACAGGGAGATCAGCTCGGTGCTTTGTGACCACCTAGAGGGGTGGGATGGGGAGGGTGGGAGGGAGGGAGATGCAAGAGGGAAGAGATATGGGAACATATTGTATATGTATAACTGATTAACTTTGTTATAAAGCAGAAGCTAACACACCATTGTAAGGCAATTATACTTCAATAAAGATGTTTAAAAAAAAAAAAAAATCAAGACATTCCAGTGTAGATTAGGGCAAGTGTGACAAGAACAAATTGGGAACACAGACAGGAATCCAGATTGCTAGAACCTCCCCACACTGCTCAGGCCTACTGTGAGTTACTAGTGAGGGCACACTACAAACTAATATCAGATTGCTATACATATAGACTGAATGTTTCAATCTAAAATCCATATGTTGAAATCCAATTTCCAATGTGATGGTATTTGGGGAAGGGGCCTTTGGGAGATGATTAGGTCATGAGGGTTCCACCCTCATCAGTGCCCTTATGAAAGAGGGCTCAGAGAGCTCCTTTGTCCCTTCCATCATGTGAGGATCTTAGGATTCTCAGCCTCTAGAACTGTGAGAAATAAATTTCTGTTCTTTCCAAGCTACCCAGTTTATGGTATTTTTTTATAGCAGCCCAAATGGACTAAGAAATATACTTGATATGTGGTTAGAACATAATATATTCATTCTGCATAGTACTATGTTTATAACTTTTATTACAGAATATGGATTAACCTATTCAATTACTTCTTTTATTAACTTAATGAATTTCCTTATAATCATATTTGCTTCATTTTAATCAGGGACAGGATATCTCACCTTAACTCAGTCTTTACTTACTGTTTCTATCCCCTTTTTTTAAAACATCCCCAAATTTCCCACCCTTCAGTAAACACAATAATTAATTTCAGTCACTAGTGTACAGCTTAATTTTGGCACTCTGGCCTTATAAGTACAGCTACAGTTATTAATCAGTATGGCAAGGTATTATCAGAAAGAAATGGTCTATAAATCCATTTATCATTACTTACATCTATATTCCACACTCACTGAAGGAAAAGGGCACTTCTTCTTATTGTAACATTTCCTAATGGTAACTGAAGTGCTCCTTGAGAAGAGTATAGGTGAGCTGGAAACGTGAGATGAGAGATTAGACTAGATGATACTGTGGTCATTGGTTGAATTACTCTGGAATTGTGTAGGAAGGGTGGGCATGCCAGTGATTGGAAAATAGTGTTGTTCCATGAATACATTTGTTAAATCAAAAAATGACATAAATACTAAAGGGATTAGAGTTCCAAAAATTATGAGTGGAAAAGCCAAACTATGATGCAGTCAATATTTATTACAAGCAGGACACACTTTAAGACTGATGTCTACAACATTGCCCTCAAAGCTTACACTGCCATTTTAACTCACTGCCTCATGAACAATATAAGGCTGTTTTACAGGTGATATCAGCCATTTGTCATTCCTACTATCCTTCATTCCTACTATCCTTCATTCCTACTATCCACTGTTGAGGAATAAGGCACCTATCTAAAAATAGGCCTCTGGTGCTATCAACTAGAACTAAAATTATATCATCCAGGTGACAAAAATTCTCAAATGTTCAGTCCTTTATAAAGGTAGAGTCCAGAATCACATTATTAAAATCACATCATTTGATAAAACATATGAAACATGAATGTTATTAAGGTAGGTGCTCAAAATTGGCTTTATTATTGTTAGAACAAGTGATTCATCCTTTGACCAATCAGAGTTAACAATCAGACCACAACTATAGTGATACTAACCTAACTTTGCTTGGAAAAAAGAGGTATGCTTTACTCTTATTCAGGTATAAGATAAAATTATGAGTTGGTGATAATATACCAATTAAGGCAGTTGCATACAATTTTTAAAAAGCTGACTGATAACTCTACATACTCTAAAGCCCATATTTTAAAAACCAGTTTTCTTTTCAATTCTGATAATCAGGAGCATTTATTTGGCATTTTCAAACTAAAACATGATGTGCTAACTAATAACTGTACCTAAAAATGGTACATCTGAAAATACCTATATCCAACTACAGGTGAAATAACTATGTAACAATACAGAAAGTTTCTACAACATATGGGATGAAGAACTCTTTCAACAGTATGGTTAGTAAGCTGAAAAATATAAAAATTTCTGTAGAGAAAAATAAAAGGAAATACAACAATTTGTGGATATTACCTATATTCCTTGGCTGTAGTTATAATCATTTATTAATACAATTCAGTGTTTACCCCAAATATTCATTAAAGAGAATAAGTTGCTTTTAGAAATGAAGTGGAGGTATTTGTAATGAAGTGGATGGAGTTAGAGTCTGTCATACAGAGTGAAGTAAGTCAGAAAGAGAAAAACAAATACAGTATGCTAACACATATATACGGAATCTAAGGAAAAAAAAAAAAAAAAAAAGGCCATGAAGAACCTAGTGGCAAGACGGGAATAAAGACACAGACCTACTAGAGAATGGACTTGAGGATATGGGGAGGGGGTGGGGTGAGATGTGACAGGGTGAGAGAGTGTCATGGACATATATACACTACCAAATGTAAAATAGATAGCTAGTGGGAAGCAGCCGCACAGCACAGGGAGATCAGCTCGGTGCTTTGTGACCACCACCTAAAGGGGTGGGATGGGGAGGTGGGAGGGAGGGAGATGCAAGAGGGAAGAGATATGGGAACATATTGTATATGTATAACTGATTCACTTTGTTATAAAGCAGAAGCTAACACACCATTGTAAGGCAATTATACTTCAATAAAGATGTTTAAAAAAAAAAAAGAGAATAAGTTGCTTTTATAATAACAAAAAGATTTTGAGATTCTGATAATGTTACACAAAACTCTTAATGTAATTTGTTTATAATTTTTTTTTAAATATTACTAAAACATTTTCAGGATTTTTTATGACAGTTTGAAAACAAAGCATACTGTACAGAATGAATAGTAAATATTAAAATAGATATTTGCTTCCTAAGGAAGTTGCAAATGTAAAATAACCATAACTCTTTTATTCACTTTTCCATTGCTGCTACATGCCCAGTTATAACACGAACCGATGGAACCTATTTCCATTGTTCAGAGTATAAAAATTCTACCCATGGTAAGATAACTTTTTAAGAAGTATAAATTTTAGACAAGTTACCAAATAGCAGCTTTTTTTTTTTAACAAGACCTTGTTAAATACCCCTAATAATAGTAACAACTAACATAAACCATATCCAAATCTATAATTAATTTGAGCCTCAAAACTACTTTATTATTACCATTACTGAAGTGGCAACTTAGGTGTATTGATTATATAACAGAACTTTATCCCAGAGTTTCTTCCAAATAATTTAGTGTTTTTTATTTTCTTTTCTTTTGTATAATCTAATTTCTGATGACGTTCTCTATTACAGTTATCTTTCCTTTTGGTAACGTCCTTTCATGGTCTCCCATTCGTTCCATTTTCATGTTTTCTTGTTCCATTAAATGCTACATTTTATTTTTTACTTACCTATTAAGAGAGAAATTACACTATACTAGTCAGTTAGTACTGCTCTGAATTTAGAAACTAAAACAGAGGTAACTGGTTCCACAAATATTTTTATGCTTTTGAGAATTCTGCATTTTAAAAGGGATAGTTCTTCACTTTCTTAGCACTGTTCTGAGATTCGCCTTCCTTGTATCTGCTAAATCACATGCCACTTATTTATCTCCTTTCCAACTACAAAGTTTTCTTGCTGTTTCTCCTCTCCATTTCACCCTTTGGTCTATGTTTAAAAAATAAAAATCTCTGTGCAATTGTTTTAATGAAATGTTGGTATAGATTGAAATTATACTGCAGACATATCTAGATTCAATTTAATTTAAGAATCCTAGATTTAGAATGCACTTCCGTATTGCAAATTTATTTTTCTTAAATCTGGAAAATAATCACCAATGGTATTTTTAAATGATTCTTTGCTAGCCATTTTCTCCATTTTATTTCTCTGTAATTTCTATTAGCAAAATGCCAGAGGTTAAAATATGGGGGCGGGTCTCTTAATTTTTTCAATAATAACTGAATTGATATTTGTCTCTGCTCCAGAGTTTATCTTTTTTTTTGTCAATGAGTATATTTTTCAGTGAAAATATAAGAATTATTGAAAAAGTCTTTCAATCAATAGTAGATCAGTCTCTATCTACATATCATTAGAAAATATGTTTAATATTAATAATTGTTTAATAAGCACTGTTCCATGTGTTTTACAGGCATTAACTTCTTTAATCCTCACTATAGCATTGCAAGGTTGGAAATATTATTGCCTCCATTTTACAGATAAGAACAATGAGGTTAAATAAATTGCCTAAGGTTACACAGCTACCAGGGATACGATTGGAATTCTGGCTGTCCAGGTTCATTATGCTTTCAATCGCAACATGATTAGTTGTAAAATGACAAAAGAAGCTAGTTAAGGCATCACCCTCTAGTGAGGCTATAACTATTTTATTTAAAACAAACAATAACTACATTGACATTATAAAAAAGATGTATCATAATAAGGTAAACTTGTAAAATGACACTAGTACATAATGATGATTGACACTGTAAAGATTAATTTATGTTATATAAAGAAATAAGCTATAAAGAAAGCATGAAATAATATTTATATTTTATGGTTTTCATAATTAGAAGAGTGATTTGTTGAAGAGTTGATTTATGGGTTTAGTATTTTTTTCAAGTATGTATCTGGTTAGAAATGTAGGTATACATTAAATATCTATGGAATCATAAAGGAGTGAACAAAAACTTTTGTGTTAAAACAGTCCTTCAAATATCAGGAACTATTCAAAGAATAAAAAGTACTTATTAGTGGGCTCGTATAAAATATGAAGATGGAAGGAGAGTCCACCATCTAAATTATGTTGGTGGATGTTATACAAAAAACTAATTAGAAAGAAGGTATAACAGTATATTTAAATGATAAATTAGACAAATATTCTAAAAGGTGAGAGTTAATATGTAGGCACAATTCCTCATATCAGAGGAAATTAAGCCTCTTCTAATTATAACAGCCCTGACTAATTATTATAAAATACTAATGAGAAAAAATATACATTTTTAACAATGCTAATAAATCAGCTCTACATATAATCTTGACAAGACTATATGCCAGGTATCATTGGATATATACAAGTTAAGATATACTTACATTATGGAAAAGCCAACATTTTTTAAAATTTAAAATCTATATGAAAGATAACCATGTAAAGTTTCTATTATATAACAAGTATAGTTTTTTTGTCTGAGAGGAATCAGCCCAATGAGATTTGACCATGCCACAAGGTCCAGGTTTCAAGAGAGACAAAGTGAAAAAAAAGTGATACCTAGCAAATTTACTTAAACACTAGAGATGCTAAAAGTTGTAACTACAGTAAGGCATATTATAGGAAAAATAGTTAACTTTTATAGGGATTTGTTCAGATAGTTTTAACTCAATAGCATTAATGACACTTTAATAACTGTGTTCACATATAAATATATCTTCTGGTGACTGAAAAGTCCATTGGGATTGCCATTTCTATTATTCAAGTATACTGATTTTATTAATCAATATATTATCAATAAAGATACAAGCAAAGCAGTTGTCAATAGTTTAATTAGACATAGGTTTTGGGGCACTGAACAAATACTAATAAAAAGTTTCCTCTGGTATATAAAAGTATCTCTGACATCAAAGATCATGCAATAGTATAATAGCATATGTAGCTGGGATGCTAAAATATGAGAATGTTGGGAATTTTTAATGGATTATGGTGATATATAACAGTATATATGAAATTGGTATCATTCAGGAAAAATAATTGGATGCATTATATATTCCATTTAATTTTGACTTATTCTACAAGTATATTTTTTACTAATGTAAATTGAAATATTTTTTCATAATCATGTGTATGTGTATATTTCAAGGAGATAGAAGTAAGTTAATTACACAGTTTTTAGCTATCATGTAGCTGTCTCTTGGAAAGAGCTTGGCTTCTATCTTTTAAGTATAAACACAAATTTTATAACATAAATATAGAGTTATAGATACTTACGCATTATTGGCATTTGAGACAACACATAGAGACAGTTCAAGCTAACAGACTGCAATAATTGTATGGCTATTACTTCATAGTCTGAGATGTATATTCAATTGGCTATTGCTATTGAAAGGCTCAAATTAAATGATAGAGAGCATATAACATCATGTCACAAAATTATAGTTTGTTGAAAAGGAACAAAGGTTGTGACCATCATTGTTGGCAGTGTGTGGTGAGTAATGATACATTATCTGATTTTTAAAATTGCAGTGACAAGAATCTTTTATATAAAGAGTAAATAATATAAATAATATGCAATTTTCCAATGAACTAAATTCGTAATAATTTTTTGAATGACAGGCCCTGATAATACAAAGTATAAAATATAATTTCTGAACAGAAATTAAAGTAGCTAATGAGGTTAATATATCACTTGATGGGAGTTTTAGAGACAGCTCAGGAAAAAAAGAAAGAAGTATTCTAAATAGAGAAACATTAGAAAGGCACTAGAATCTAAAAATGAAATGTTGTCAGATGACTTACAACTCAGCCTTGAAATTATTACTGAATACTGACCTGGAATCAAGTTGCTTAAATTTCATAGGTTACATTTCTTATGTTAAAAAAAAAACAAAAAAGATAGTAGAACAAGATTACTCTTAACCCTGACCTCCCGGCCTCAATTTTTGATTATTGTAAATATAATACTCAAAGATAACAGTTATGCTGTATGTCCAAAAGTAGTTATCATCTTAACCCTAAAACATGCTTTTCTACCACATTACTTGTGTGTGTGTGCCTGTTAGCATTACAGGTATGTGTATACATACGTTCAAACTCATTAAATTACACATAATAAATATGTGCAGTTTTTTGTATATTAATTATATCTCAATAAAGTTGTAAAAAATTTGTTAAGCAAGAGGCAGACTTAGACAAGCCGTCATGCTCAAGACCAAGACAATCTTCCTTTTGCAAACCAAAATAAAGAAAAAATATAAATATAGTCAACTGCCCCACAAAGTTAGATAGTGCTTAAACAACAGACAGAAACAATGATAAATTTCTGTAATATATAAAATAAGTTGGGGGCAGGATTAACAAGAATCTCAACAATTAAAAATCCTGAAACACCATTTAAGCCAAAGAGAGATTACCTAATTAGAGGCGTTTTCTAATAAAAGTTGGACAAACATCCTTCAATCATAGGAAGTGGAGCTGGCATAAAAGAAAGTGGAAGAAGAGGATAATTAATTAAAATACTGAAAACAGTTTCAGGATTCTAGTTTTCATTTTCCCAATCAAACTAAATTTAAGAATGGTGACCTCTAAAATAAACTCAAGATCTATATCTGTACACCTCCAGAGGGGACATTTTTACTGTAGAGAAATGTGGGGTAGAGCTCTGGTGAATCCTAACTTCCAGAGGGACAAGAAGTTGACAGAACTAAAAGACTCAATGGGGACCTTAAAGCAAAGTCCAGCTAATTCCAGCATCCCATCATAAATATATTTTACTTTTGTAATTTAAATGTAAATGCTGAGGAAAAAAATTTTTAACATATAATTCTATATTCTGTCTTTCAAAAATCAAAGCAAGATATGCACTGTTGGTGGGAATGTAAATTGATACAGCCACTATGTAGAACAGTATGGAGGTTCCTTAAAAAACTAAAAATAGAACTACCATATGACCCAGCAATCCCACTACTGGGCATATACCCTGAGAAAACCATAATTCAAAAAGAGTCATGTACCAAAATGTTCATTGCAGCTCTATTTACAATAGCCAGGACATGGAAACAACCTAAGTGTCCATCATTGGACGAATGGATAAAGAAGATGTGGCATATATATACAATGGAATATTACTCAGCCATAAAAAGAAACGAAATGGAGTTATTTGTAGTGAGGTGGATGGAGTTAGAGTTGGTCATACAGAGTGAAGTAAGTCAGAAAGAGAAAAACAAATACAGTATGCTAACACATATATATGGAATCTAAGGAAAAAAAAAAAAAAAAAGGTCATGAAGAACCTAGTGGCAAGACGGGAATAAAGACACAGACCTACTAGAGAATGGACTTGAGGATATGGGGAGGGGGAAGGGTAAGATGTGACAAAGAGAGAGAGTGGCATGGACATATATACACTACCAAACGTAAAATAGATAGCTAGTGGGAAGCAACCGCATAGCACACGGAGATCAGCTCTGTGCTTTGTGACCACCTAGAGGTGTGGGATAGGGAGAGCGGGAGGGAGGGAGATGCAAGAGGGAAGAGATATGGGAACATATGTATATGTATAACTGATTCACTTTGTTATAAAGCAGAAACTAACACACCATTGTAAAGCAATTATACTCCAATAAAGATGTTAAAAAAAAAAACTCAGTAAAGAAAAAAAAAAATCAAAGCAAGATAAAAATATATTTGACCATTCAAAAACATTCACCAGTAATATTATTTTTGAATAAAATCATAAGTAATCCAATAAAGTAAATATTAAATTACTAAATATTAGAAAGAGGACAACCTAAAATAAAAGAAAAATAAAAAGTAAAGAAATCAGTAAACTGAGTCATTGTTGACTCTCTAGCAGTGAAATTTAGAGAAAGTGTTGGTAATTCACAAACGGATCTAATGTAATACATGGAAATATTGGATAATAATTCATTCAAGGAATACCAACTATTGAGAAAAAAATTTAAGCAGTGGGGAAAATACAGTACTCAAACTGTATGAAAACTATATCCTCATTAAGCTTATAAGGGAGAAAACAAACATAAAGATAAATAAAATATTTTACATATTCTAAATAGAAAAATAAAGCAGAGAATGGATAGAAGATATTAAGGAGGGCCAGGAAAATCTGCACACTTAGTGAAGACATGAAAGAATTCCGTGAAAATAGAATGCTTGACTAAAAAATGAAGAAAGTGTGAGAACAATGTTCTGGGAAAAGAACATTTCAGGCTGAAGGAATAGCAGCTATTAAATTGCTGAGATAGTTCAAGATACAATGAGGAGGGCAATATGGTTGGAAGATAAAGAACAAGATAAATAATGTAGTAGAAGATGATGTCAGAGAAATATCTCGGATTGGTGTGAGGAAGGAAGGAGTCAAATCATACATATCCTTAGAAGTCATTGTTGAGATTTTGGCCATGATATGAATGAGGACTGTGAGCGGAGGAATGACAGGATGTGACTTATCTTTAATATCTTAACAATTTTTTTCCTGGCTAATGGTTGAAAATAAACTATAGGTAACCCAGGGCAGAAGCAGGGGGACTAGTTAGGAAGCTACTACAACATTCTAGGCAAAATATGATGGTGGTTTGAACTGGATGACATTGTAATTTTCTTTATATTTTGAAGATATATTTAATGAGATTCTTGACATACTCAACTGGTTTTGAGAGAAAGAATTTAAGAATGACTCTAAGTTTTTTGGCTTAAGCAAGTGGAAGAATGAAGTTACCATTTATAGCAATGGGAAAGACTCTTAGAGAAGCAAATGTGGGGAATATTTGAAGTTCATGTTCAAGTCATGATAAACTTAATAGTCCAAATAGGTATCCAGTCAGATGTTTTTAGTTCACTGTTAGATATATGTTAGGCATTAAAGAGAACTGGAAAAGAGATACACATTTTAGAGTCATTAGGATTTAGATGATATTTAAAACAATGAGACTAAATGAAATATACAAGGACATTAGTGCAGCTATAACATAGAAAAGTAAATCATCCTTGCATCATTGTAAAGTTTAGAGGTTGGAGAGATCAGAATAGTCCAGCAAAGGATAGTAATAAATACTATCCTATAGTATAGGATAGAGATGAAAGTGGAAAACTAGAAGTATGCTGTATCTTGGGGCCAATAAAGAAAGGGTTTCAATGAAATGACAGTGATTTTTTTTTTGTATGTCTACAGATAGGTTAATATAGATGAGGACTGAGGATTGATTTTTGTATTGATATTTAACACCATGTTGGTGATTTTTGAATTTTACTACGGCAGGTGGCATGAGAGTTCAATTGAAATATGTTTAAAAAATAATGAAAGGAGAGAAATTTGAGACAGCAATATAAACAGTTATTTCAAGGAGTTTTGCTATAAGTGGAAGAAGAAAAGTAGGAGATAGGAAAAGGGGAAGTGGGTTCAAAAATTAGTTTCTTTGTTTCTTTCCTTCTTTTTTTTTTTTTTTTTGCTTGTTTTGTTTTTGTTTTTGTTTTACCATGGAAGAAAGAGCTTCATGGTTACATGCTGAAATGAAGAGTTGAGAAGTAAAGAGGAGGGGTTTTTTTTGTTTTTTGTTTTTTTAAATGTAACAGAAGGGACATGGAAAAATGGCTGTTGAGATGAGTTGGTTTTTAATCCAGGAACAGAAAGGTTTTCTTAGGACCATGCATTGTTCAACTATAGAAAAGTATAGAAGGTGTACTATTTTTGTACTTATCCAACTATTAACCTAGAAGTAGTGAAATAAGAATCAAGCTCTTCAACAGAGAATGAGTAGTGAAAGATGAGTTAGAGGTTTGAAGAGAGAGAAAATATAAAGCTCCATTTAAGAGAGTGAGAAAACAAATTATACACATATTACAATAATACAGTGGTCTACTTAAAAAATAATGATAGAACATACAAGTATCTATCAAGTTCAAAAAAGTAAAAAACAGAGAAATTTTCTTTAAATGAGTATTATTGAAAAGGAAATTGGGTATGTATCTCTAAGCAAATTTTAACTCCAAATGAAATAAATGATATTTTAGAAAAACTTATATGAACATATCTGCATTAAAAAGTTAACAACAACAACAGAAACTTTACTAGACCACCAATGATCTGAAGAAATCAAAGAAATTTAAGTTCAATGAATAGTATCTTGTCATGGCCATTGAAATCAGATTTTTTTCAGATTCTAGTATATACTGCAATCTTGGCAATTTTTATGCCCCAGTTCCCACATCTTTAAAAATATTGACATAATAAAAATACCTGCTTCATAATGCTTTTTGTTATTGTTGCATGACCTAAAAAAGTTTATGTAAAGTTTTTAGTGTGTTGCCTTGCATATAAATTAATATTATTATTATATTCCCTACTCCCTTGAAAGGTCCATGTCCATTGTTTTAATATGTCTTTTCAAAAATGTAAGGTACTAAAATGTTAGAGTATTTAAGGCAATAAATATTTCTGTATAATGCTAACAACAAAATTGGCAAATATTATAAACATAAATGAATTCTATTTACCAGTATGGCTCAAACCAAATATAGTATTCAATACTGTATTGAAATATACCATTCTCATACTTACTATTGCTGTAAAATTTATTATACCAAAACTTAGTGCTTTAAGGCATCAACTTTATTTTGTTACTAATTTTGTAGGTCAGAATCTCCATAAGAGCTTGGCTAGGAAGTTCTCTCTTGAGTCTCTCATTTGGTTGCAGTTGAGTGTCACCTGAGGCTGCTGTCATCTGAAGTCCCAACAGGGCTGGTCATGCAAGATAACTTACTCACTTGGCTGGATGATGATTCAGTCAGCTTCAGCATTGCTGAAACTGCCCATTGGACTACCTCCACATGGCTTCTCCCTCAAAGTGATTTCAGTGTGATTTAACTTCTCATACTGTAACTCAGGAGTTCAAAAGTAAGTTCCCTACAGCCAAGGCAGAAGCTCCATGGCCTTTTATGACATAGTCTTGGAAATATTACAATGGTACTTCTGCTATACTCTCTTGGTCAAAGCAGTTCCAAATCTCTCATATTCAAGGGGTAGGGCAGATACTCCCACTTTTTGATGGGAACAGAGCCATAATAGTATTAACCACAACACATACCTAAGAGGAATTAAGGGATGAAGGAATGGTTTATGTCAGAACTTCTCAATAGAGATAGAAGAGATATTTGATATAATTCACTGCCTACTCTTGATTAAAAAATTGAAGAGTATGCTACTAGGAATCTTCTGCAAATACTATTAATTGCCAGGGGAAAATAAAAACCTCAGTGGGAAAATATTTATTCATTTAACAAATATTTACTGAGCATCTATTCTGTGTAATAAAATACAGGATATCCTTCCATTGAACATAGAGCTACGAATAAACGATGTCTATACTAACATGAAATTTACTAGAATAGAGGAAAAAAAACAGTGTACTTCATTTTATCTTTATATGCTTAGGAAATTCCTACTTCTTCTTTCAGACGCAGCCCTCTCAAGTCCTACATTAAAAGAGGCTGGCATACTATGGCCTGCCAGCTAAATCCTTCCCATCTCCTGTTTTTGTAAATAAAGTTTTATTGGAACACACAGCAACATCCATCCCTTATTGTTTCTGGCTGCTTTGATGCTACATTGGTAGAGTCAAGTATTGAGACAAAGACCATATTGTCCGGAAACTTGAAAATGTTTACTAAGTGGTTCTTTAAAGCAAACGTTTGCTAACTTTTTTTCTATATAGAGATTTCTTGAATTTGCCAAACAAATGTTTTATAACATAAAAAATGCAGTTGGAATATGACTTTAATAGATCTTTTTATACTATATAAACTTTGTTTTCCTTACCACACATAAGTTTTTGAGGATAAGGACTATGATTTAATCATCTTTGAATATCCAGCTACTAATACAGTGTTAGATATATTGGGGTTATTCCATTAAGAAGTTTATAGCTGCATGAATAAATGACTGAGCACTGGGTCCAGTCTTCCCTCATTACTCTTTCTCTCTGACTGATCCCCTCTATTCCTGCAATTTCAGATAATACCTCTAGTGAAGTTTAATCCTCAATATAAAGGTGTAGGTGTCCTTTATGTTTATTCAACACCTGAGAGGGACTCTCCAAGCTGATATGTTGCAGGTGATTCAAATTCAATACATTCTTATCAAGACCAATTATTTTCTTCTACTGGAAATATACTTCTTTTTGTAATCATCATTTTAAAACAATGGCTTTACCATTGTTCCAGATAGTATTGCATAATGATTAAGAATATTAGCAGAAGAGACAAAGAGAAAAGAAGATAACCATATTAAACTTTATCCAGGCAAGAAAACTGAATGTCAATCCTGAGCATATGAAGTAATGGATAGGAAGTTACTAATTAGCAATCTAGTTGTGCTAATTCTACCTCTGAAATGTCTGTTATGTTAGACTTCTTGTTTCCATTCTCAATGCCACTAAACGCATTCGTTTCCCAAAGACCAGAGACCTAAACTTTTATGACAGAAATCGAATTCTTCTAATTGTCCTGCCTCTTAACTGTGCTCACCAACTCATTCTTTTATTTATTTCACCCAGTACGTAACGCAAGAGTGTTAGGATATAAGAGGCATAGTGCTAGGTGCTGAGTATAGGACAGTGAATAAGAGAGTTCTAGGTCTTCAAGCCTTCTATTTGGAGCAAAAATAAAAATTAAATTTCAAAAAATTAAATTATACAAGTTTTCTCTCCACATGGTATCAGAGTTATTTAATGAAAACAGAAAAGTCACTCTCTCCACTGATCAAAATCCTCTAATGAGTCTCTTTTCCTTCATGCAATCTCAGTTCCTTTGCGCATCTTTCAAGCTTATCCCCTTTCTGATGTCTATCTCTTTTGTTTCAACTAGCGCCTTTTTCCTTTGAATACCATTTACATTAGCCATTTTACAGCGTATGTGGTATGCACTTTCACATTTCTGTAGCATTGCTTGAACCTCTACTTCTACATAAAGCCTTTCTTAAGTTCCTCCCTCAATTGCTATCCCCAGTAGAAATCAATCCCACCCCTACCCTCTACTGCCCGGGCATTTGTATGGAAAAACATATATTTCTATGTCAGGATAACATTTACATTAATGTTATATTGTACATATTTATTTGTATTTTTCCTTCAGTAAATTATATGTTCCTAAGTTTTAAATTTTCAATTGTTTTAATATTGCCTATGGGTATAGCACTGTAATATATGGGCTCAATATGTACTTATTGTGGCTTTGAAAGTCCCATCACTGTGTTCTTCTTTTAATTTCAAAGATTATGAAAAGAAACATAAACATCAATAGAGTCTAGTATCTGAAGCAGTTTAGCAGGTTGAATGAAATAAAATAAAAATTGTTTGAAACACAACTATGTGTTTATTGCTCAGACTTCATAATATTTGCAAAAATATATGTATTTACATAGCTTATTCATATTATGGGTTCACATTATTTTTAAAAAGTGAACTTCATATGTTATTTGAGACAATATTTTTATGCAAGCATCCATTAGATAAAATAATATTTCTGAGATATTTTGTTTAGGATACATTGGTTTCTACTGGAAAAAAATAAAGCAAATACTGCAAAGAAAAAAAATGGGCATAAAATTTGTATAATGGTAGAGTTATATAAAAACAAGGGAAACGTCAGTTTAGAATATATGCTATTATCTCTGTTTCTTAGAAAAACAAAAAGAAGTTGTATATTATGCTTCAAAGTTAAAAGCTTTTAAAGGTTTAAACACTTGAGAGGATATTTTAAGAAAATATTTCTAAGAATACGCTAAACTCACAATTTAATCTGAAGGATTACTTAATGTAATTTTTTTTAAAACATCTTTATTGAAGTATAATTGCTTTACAATGGTGTGTTAGTTTCTGCTTTATAACAAAGTGAATCAGTTATACATACACATATATGCTCAAATCTCATCCCTCTTGCATCTCCTTCCCACCCTCCCTATCCCACTCCTCTAGGTGGTCACAAAGCACCAAGCTGATTTCCCTGTGCTATGCGGCTGCTTCCCACTAGCTATCTATTTCACATTTGATAGTATATGTAAGTCAATGCACTCTCTCACTTTGTCCCAGCTTACCCTTTGCCCTCCCCGTGTCCTCAAGTCCATGCTCTATGTCTGCATCTTTATTCCTGTACTGCCCCTAGGTTCTTCAAAACCATTTTTAAATTTTTTTTTAGATTCCATATATATGTGTTAACATACGGTATTTATTTTACTCTTTCTGACTTACTTCCCTCTGTATGATACTCTCAAGGTCCATCCACCTCACTACCAACAATTCAGTTTCGTTTTTTTTTTTTATGGCTGAGTAATATTCCATTGTGCATATGTGCCACATCTTGTTTATCCAGTCATCTGTCCATGGACACTTATGTTGCTTCCATGTCCTGGCTATTGTAAATAGAGTTGCAGTGAACATTGTGGTACATGACTCTTTTTGAATTATGGTTTTCTCAGGGTACATGCCCAGTAGTGGAATTGCTGGGTCGTATGGTAGTTCTATTTTTAGTTTTTAAAGGAACCTTCATACTGTTCTCTATAGTGGCTGTATCAACATATATTCCCACCAACAGTGCAACAGGGTTCCCTTTTCTCCACACCTTTTCCAGCATTTATTGTTTGTAGATTTTTTGGTGATGGCCATTCTGACTGGTGTGAGGTGCTATCTCATTGTAGTTTTGATTTGCATTTCTCTAATGATTAGTGATGTTGAGCATTCTTTCATGTGTTTGTTGGCAATCTGTATATCTTCTTTGGAGAAATGTCTGTTTAGGTCTTATGCCCATTTTTTGATTGGTTTGTTTCTTTCTTTGATATTGAGCTGCATGTGTTGCTTGTAAATTTTGGAGATTAAGCCTTTGTCAGTTGCTTCATTTGCAAATATTTTCTCCCATTCTGAGGGTTGTCTTTTCGTCTTCTTTATGGTTTCCTTTGCTGTGCAAAAGCTTTGAAGTTTCATTAGGTCCCATTTGTTTATTTTTCTTTTTATTTCCATTTCTCGAGGTGGGTCAGAAAGGATCCTGCTATGATTTATGTCATACAGTGTTCTGCCTATGTTTCCCTCTAAGAGTTTTATAGTGTCTGGCCTTACATTTAGGTCTTTAATCCATTTTGAGTTTATTTTGGTGTATGGTGCTAGGGAGTGTTCTAAATTTCATTCTTTTACTTGTAGCTGTCCAGTATTCCCAGCACCACTTATTGAAGAGGCTGTCTTTTCTCCATCGTACATTCTTGCCTCCTTTATCAAAAATAAGGTGACCATATGTGTGTGGGTTTATCTCTGGGCTTTCTATCCTGTTGCATTGATCTATATTTCTGTTTTTGTGCCAGTACCATACAGTACTTGATTACTGTAGCTTTGCAGTATAGTCTGAAGTCAGGGAGCCTGATTCCTCCAGCTCCGTTTTTCTTTCTCAAGATTGCTTTAGCTATTCAGGGCCTTTGTGTTTCCATACAAATTGTGAAATTTTTTGTTCTAGTTTTGTGAAAAATGCCATTGGTAGCTTGATAGGGATTGCACTGAATCTGTAGATTGCTTTGGGTAGTATAGTCATTTTCACAATGTTGATTCTTCCAATCCAAGAACATGGTATATCTCTCCATCTGTTTGTATCATCTTTAATTTCTTTCATCAGTGTCTTATAGCTTTCTGCATATAGGTCTTTTTTTTTTTTTTAAACTTCTTTATTGGAGTATAAATGCTTTACAATGGTGTGTTAGTTTCTGCCCTATAACAAAGTGAATCAGTTATACATATACATATGTCCCCATATCTCTTCCCTCTTGTGTCTCCCTCCCTCCCACCCTCCCTATCCCACCCCTCTAGGTGGTCACAAAGCACCGAGCTGATCTCCCTGTGCTATGCGGCTGCTTCCCACTAGCTATCTATTTTACATTTGGTAGTGTATATATGTCCATGCCACTCTCTCACTTTGTCCCAGCTTACCCTTCCCCCTCCCCGTATCCTCAAGTCCATTCTCTAGTAGGTCTGTGTCTTTATTCCCATCTTGCCCCTAGGTTCTTCATGACCTTTCGTTTTTGTTTTTTTTTTTTAAGATTCCATATATATGTGTTAGCATACTGTATTTGTTTTTCTCTTTCTGACTTACTTCACTCTGTATGACAGACTCTAGGTTCATCCACCTCACTACAAATAACTCAATTTCATTTCCTTTTATGGCTGAGTAATATTCCATTGTATATATGTGCCACATCTTCTTTATCCATTCATCTTGCATACAGGTCTTTTGTCTCCTTAGGTAGGTTTACTCCTAGGTATTTTATTCTTTTTGTTGCAGTGGTAAATGGGAGTGTTTCCTTAACTTCTCTTTCAGATTTTTCATCATTAGTGTATAGGAATGCAAGAGATTTCTGTGCATTAATTTTGTATCCTGCTACTTTACCAAATTCATTGCTTAGGTCTAATAGTTTTCCAGTAGCATCTTTAGGATTCTCTATGTATAATATCATGTCATCTGCAAACAGTGATAGCTTTACTTCTTCTTTTCCGATTTGGATTCCTTTTATTTCTTTTTCTTCTCTGATTGCTGTGGCTAAACTTCCAAAACTATGTTGAATAATAACGGTGAGAGTGGACAACCTTGTCTTCTTCCTGATCTTAGTGGAAATGGTTTCAGTTTTTCACCATTGAGAATGATGTTGGCTGTGGGTTTGTCATATATGGCCTTTATTATGTTGAGGTAAGTTCCCTCTATGCCTACTTTCTGGAGGGTTTTTATCATAAATGGGTGTTGAATTTAGTCAAAAGCTTTTTCTGCATCTATTGAGATGATCATATGGTTTTTCTCCTTCAGTTTGTTAATTTGGTGTATCATATTGATTGATTTGCATATACTGAAGAATCCTTGTATTCCTGGGATAAACCCCACTTGATCATGGTGTATGATCTTTTTAATGTGTTGTTGGATTCTGTTTGCTAGTATTTTGTTGAGGATTTTTGCATCTATGTTCATCGGTGATATTGGCCTGTAGTTTTCTTTCTTGGTGACATCTTTGTCTGGTTTTAGTATCAGGGTGATGGTGACCTTGTAGAATGAGTTTGGGAGTGTTCCTCCCTCTGCTATATTTTGGAAGAGTTTGAGAAGGATAGGTGTTAGCTCTTCTCTAAATGTTTGATAGAATTCGCCTGTGTAGCCACCTTTCCTGGGCTTTTGTTTGTTGGAAGCTTTTTAATCACAGTTTCGATTTCAGTGCTTGTGATTGGTGTTTATATTTTCTATTTCTTCCTGGTTCAGTGTTGGAAGGTTGTGCTTTTCTAAGAATTTGTCCATTTGTTCCAGGTTGTCCATTTTATTGGCATATAGCTGCTTGTAGTAATCTCTCATGATTACTTTGTATATCTGCAGTGTCAGTTTGTTATTTCTGCAGTGGCAGTTGTTACTTCTCCTTTTTCATTTCTAATTCTATTGATTTGAGTCTCCTCCCTTTTTTTTCTTGATGAGTCTGGCTAATGGTGTATCAATTTTGTTTTTCTTCTCAAAGAACCAGAGTTTTATTGATCTTCGCTATTGTTTCCTTCATTTCTTTTTCATTTATTTCTGATCTGAGTTTTATGATTCCTTTCCTTCTTCTAACTTTGGGTTTTTTTGTTCTTCTTTCTCTAACTGCTTTAGGTATAAGGTTAGGTTGTTTATTTGAGAGTTTTCTTATTTCTTCAGGAAGAACTGTATTGCTATAACTTCCCTCTTAGAACTGCTCTTGCTGCATCCTATAGGTTTTCAGTTGTCGTGTTTCATTGTCATTTGTTTCTAGGTATTTTTTGATTTTCTCTTTGATTTCTTCAGTGATCCCTTGATTATTTAGTAACCTATTTTTTAGCCTTCATATGTTTGTATTTTTTACATTTTTTTCTCTGTAATTTATATCTAGTCTCAGAGCGCTGTGGTCAGAAAAGATACTTGATACAATTTCAATTTTCTTAAATTTACCAAGGCTTGATTTGTGACCCATATCTTGATATGATCTATCCTGGAGAATGTTCCCTGGGCACTTGAGAAGAAAGTGTATTCTGTTCTTTTTGGATAGAATGCCCTATAAATATCAATTAAGTCCATCTTGTTTAATGTGTCATTTAAAGCTTGTGCTTCCTTATTTATTTTCATTTTGGATGATCCGTCTTTTAGTGAAAGTGGGGTGTTAAAGTCCTCTACTACTATTGTGTTACTGTTGATTTCCCCTTTAATGGCCGTTAGCATTTGCCTTATGTATTGAGGTGCTCCTATGTTGGGTGCATAAATATTTACAATTGTTATATCTTCTTCTTGGATCAATCCCTTGATCATTATGTAGTGCCCTTCTTTGTCTCTTGTAACAGTCTTTATTTTAAAGTCTATTTTGTCTGATATGAGAATTGCTACTCCAGCTTTCTTTTGGTTTCCATTTACATGGAATATCTTTTTCCATTCTCTCACTTTTAGTCTGTATGTGTCCCTAGGTCTGAAGTGGGTCCCTTGTAGACAGCATTTATATGGGTCTTGTTTTTGTATCCATTCAGCCAGTCTATGTCTTTTGGTGGGAGCATTTAATCCATTTACCTTTAAGGTAATTATCACTATGTATGTTCTTATTACCATTTTCTTAATTGTTTTGGTTTGTTTTTGTAGGTCTTTTCCTTGTCTTGTGTATCCTGCCTAGAGAAGTCCCTTTAGCATTTGTTGTAAAGCTGCTTTAGTGGTGCTGGATTCTCTTAACTTTTGCTTGTCTGTAAAGGTTCTAATTTCTCTGTCAAATCTGAATGAGATCCTTGCTGGGTAGAGTAATCTTGGTTGTAGGTTTTACCCTTTCATAACTTTAAATATGTCCTGCCACTCCCTTCTGGCTTGCAGAGTTTCTGATGAAAGATCAGCTCTTAACCTTATGGGGTTTCCCTTGTATGTTATTTGTTGCTTTTCCCTTGCTGCTTTTAATATTTTTTCTTTGAATTTAATTTTTGATAGTTTGATTAATATGTGTCTTGGTGTGTTTCTCCTTGGATTTATCCTGTATGGGACTCTCTGCGCTTCCTGGACTTGATTGACTATTTCCTTTCCCATGTTAGGGAAGTTTTCAACTATAATCTCTTCAAATGTTTTCTCAGACTCTTTTTCTCTTCTTCTTCTGGGACCCCTATAATTTGAATGTTGCTGCGTTTATGTTGTACCAGAGGCCTCTGAGACTGTCGTCAATTCTTTTCATTCTTTTTCTTTATTCTGCTCTGCAGTAGTTATTTCCACTATTTTATCTTCCAGGTCACTTAACCATTCTTCGGCATCAGTTATTCTGCTATTGATTCCTTCTAGGGAATTTTTAATTTCATCTATTGTGCTGTTCATCCTTGTTTGTTTGCTCTTTAGTTCTCCTAGGTCCTTGTTAAAAGTTTCTTGTATTTTCTTCTTTCTATTTCCAAGATTTTGGATATCTTTACTATCATTACTCTGAATTCTTTTTCAGGTAGACTGCCTATTTCCTCTTCATTTTTTTGGTCTGGTGTGTTTTTACTTTGCTCCTTCATCTGCTGCGTATTTCGCTGTCTTCTCATTTTGTTTAACTTACTGTGTTTGGGGGTCTCCTTTTCGCAGGCTGCAGGTTCATAGTCCCATTGTTTTTTGGTGTCTGCCCCCAGTGGGTGAGTTTGGTTCAGTGGCTTGTGTAGGTTTCCTGGTGGAGGGGACGGATGCCTGTGTTCTGGTGGGTGGGGCTGGATCTTGTCTTTCTGGTGGGGAGGGCCTCTTCCAGTGGTGTGTTTTGGGGTGTCTGTGAACTTAGTATGATTTTAGGCAGCCTCTCTGCTGATGAGTGGGTTTGAGTTCCTGTCTTGGTAATTGTTTGGCATGGGGCACCCAGCACTGGAGCTTGCTGGCCATTGGGTGGAGCTGGGTCTTAGCATTGAGAGAAATCTCTGGGAGAACTCTCACTGATTGATATTATGTGGCACTGGGAAGTCTCTGATGGTCCAATGTCCTGAACTCAGCTCTCCCACTTCAGAGGCTCAGGTCTGACACCAGGCTGGAGCACCAAGACCCTGTCAGTCACAGGGCATGTGGCAGGGGAAGTAATGTTCCCCCAAGGACACAGACTTACAAATCCCTGGAACCACCTGGCTGGTGCACAGCAATGGGGACCTGGAGCCGCCGGAGGGGCAGGATGGTGGCCTGAGGCGCACAGGGCAGCCTGGTGTCCTTGGGGTCAGAGCCGGGCTATCTGCGCTGCCTGCACCACCCAGCGCGCCAGGGACTCCGCCTGAGCTTGATAGGCATCTGCACCCCAGATTTCTGTCATACACTATTAACTAAAGAGAATCAGCTTGGCACTTTCTACTGTACATTCTCATCCACTGAATGTTATTAACTCTGCATACTGCAATTACTCTCAGTCAGTGAATGCTACCCTGTGCTCTCCTGAGTTTACTGTGATCTGGATTTTTGTCCTTCATTTCTCTATAATCTATTTTTCTGCCTTAATTTTTATTTGAGGGAATATTTTTGACCCATATTGCCTGATAAATGGTCAGGAAGTTAGATTTTTATCTCCTCCAAAGAAAAGGACAATTCTAAATGTAAAACATATGTTAGAGCTACACAAGGAATCTCTAAGGAAATCATGGCAGAAACAGGTAAAATTCAGAGAAAATTTTGAATTGTTGGAATTCCTATGCAATTTCATAAGAACACTTATAAACATTAGTGCTGTCTGGAAGAACTGAATCCCAATTGTATGCTGACTGAAAATGTGGCAGGGATTATGTTGTGATTTGCAGCAAGCCACCTCCATGGGAATTAAGATAAAACAGCATTGTTCAGGAAACAACCTTACTTCTAGCAAAAAAATGGCCCAATATAAACAGAGTATAATCAAAATATATATACTATCATATTAAAGGTGATTATCTTAAGGGACTGAAATTATAGCTGATCATTATTTTATTGCTATATTAAAAATTATCTACACATGAAAATATTGACATTATTGAAGCTAACAAATTTTAAAAATTAGTTGTCTCTCCATTTCATCCCATCATTTCAGTCGTGCTTCTTATATTTAGTTAAATGTCAAAAGTAGAAATATCATTTTGAAAGTGATCATTTTGAACTGAATTTTCCTACTAGAACTTTTGAACTGAATTTTCCTACTAGAACTTTAAAATCACTATTTACTTAGAAGAGAACTATACATTTAAAATATTTATTTAAATTAAGGCTCAATTAGAAGGAACAACTAAAATCTACCACTTTATCATAAATGTAATTTACATATAGGTTTCATGTTCATCTCTGCATTAAGAGCATAATCTAAAAAATGTATTAAAATGTTTGAAAGCTTATTTGTTCAAGTATACTTTCTCTTATTATTCTATAATGCCATTCAGAGTACTATTACAGGGTGCAAAATAAAATTTCATTACTGATTAGAATACATGTTTAAAGGTCAGCTGTAGCAAAGCATTTCAAAACTTGATTAGATTATGCTTGTTAAAGTTTCTGCACACCTTTGAATTTCAAAGTAATTATAGTTAAACAATATACTGGCAGGAAAAAATCGTGGTTATGTTACAAACTGTGACATTATTAGGTCAAATAAGGCATTTCTAAACTTACGCCATTTAAAGGTTCTTATGTTTCCAAAGAGAACAAAATTTTAGGTTTATATTGGTTTTAAACTAATTAGGTATTTTTATATATTCTATTTCCTTTAGTAAGGAATGTATGTAAATATATACTTTTAGACACTACATTTTTTAAAGTCTCTAAAATAGATTAGCTATTATTTCCTTACGTAATACTTCACAAGTGTTCATTTAACATGTCTATTTTCCAAAAGAACATTTTCAGTTATATTACTCTTCTAATTTTTTTGTTTTTTAAACTTATTAAAATTATTCTCCTAGAGATGGCATAATGCTGGTTATTTAGGCTTTAGTCATTTTTAAAACATAAATTTGTGAAATAATGTCTTTTAAAATAATACATCTGATAAATTTTATCTTATATGTAGACAACCTGAATTTATAAATGGAGATATATTTATGACACTATATTCCAATAACACATTTTAAAATATTTGTAGTAGATAATATAGAATTGGAGAGAATGGCAGAATAAACATTCTTACAGATTGTCATATAATGCAATCAATAACTCCATGAGCAATTGTATATAGCCTGAATCTTGATTCAAAAAACTTAATGAAGTATTTACTTTACTGATAAGGAGTTATCCTAATCATCCTGTCAATCTCTGATAATAATACTGAATAATTAAATGAATAACTGTTTCCATATTTTTAAAGTTTGTTACCCAGTATTAGGGCCTTATATTGGATTGCAATTTTTAAAAATTTTGCCTTGATATTAATCATTATGCCAGTATTATTTTATAAAAATATACAATTATTTTTACTAAACCATTTCATATACAATTAACATCAATTGAAACCTGTGACATAAATTATCCTTTTAGTTATTAACTCAGTCTATACACAGTATTATCACAGGATGTCACAAAACTACCCATTAAGAAATAATTTCAAAATCTCTCAAAAGTCAACGTACTTTGAGAGAGAAAGAAATCCAGAGTGCATTGAATGAACTCATTAACTGCAATTTTATATGTCTTAAATCATCTCTAACGTCTGGCTTTGAAAAGAAAAGGAATTAATATAATCACAGGAGACAGATGTCCAATTAAATAATCAAATGTACCATATTCAGAAAGATCCACAGATCTGATCTTTAAGAACATGCTCAGGTATATACAGTAAGGAAGATACAGTTTACATCACTCAGTGATTCTTTATCATGTTCAAATATCAGTCCCTTCTAAAAAGGAAAAATGAAACTAGAGTGCTTCTCAGATTGTTAAAACTTTGAGTAATTATTGCTATTCTGTTAAATTTTTATGGCTAAATCTATGCAATAAAGACCAAAAATAGCTTCTTTCCAAAGGATTGATCTTTAGACCCAGTGTACGATATTCTAACTCAGGTGACAAATCATCTAAAAAAGTTCCTGCAACTTTCATTGAAGTGATCTTCATATTATTTTCCTTTAGGAACTCTGCATTTATACACAATTGGATGTTAAAATATTGTCAAAATGGTGAACATTACTCATGGAAAAAGAGAATCAACAGGCGGATTAATAGAATACTATAATGACTTTGGATCAAGTATGAAGTTGATATCTCCATTTTCTTGATGAGAGTTACCTAATCTTTATTACACAAGGTAATATTACCAGGAATATCAACCAGGTAGCTTTCCGCTGGACTAGAGATAAATTTCCGTAGCATTTTTAGGCTGCAGTGTCACACATGACCTAATACATGTTTTTGCAAATACAAAAACAAAATCCCTATAATTTAATGCATTAGATAATTTTTCAATGACCTTATGTTTAAATAGAAAAATAATATCTATGAAACATTATGCGATTAAGTACTGGATGTTTACGGACTCATTAGAGTTACCAATTTTCTTATACCTTTACGGCCTTCACTATACATACTGCCTGGACCATATTTCCCATCCTCATTACTTGCTTAACAATGGGGAGTTATCAAGTTTTGGAGTCTCTTACCTTGCAGTAATGGGCCAGCGCTAATACAGTGCTCAGTAATTGCCTGGGACAGCCCACTGAAGGTGTGACTTAGGTGTAAAGACCGCTGTCAGGCAATTATGTACACTTCCTGCACAGAAGGTCTGAGAGACATGTTTGCATGTCCATGTACATATATCAGTTTAGTAAAAATAATGGTAAAGCAAAAATAATTACAAAAACAATAACGGTCTTCCCTCGGTATCCAAGGGAAGCTGGTTGCAGGACCTGTCTCAAATTCCTCCAATACCATAGTTCTGCATGTACTGATTCAACGACCCTTGAATCGTGCAGTACTGTAGTATTTACCATTGAAAAAAAGCTGCTTATAAGTGGACCTGTGCAGTTCAAACCCACTTTGTTCAAGGGTCAACTGTAACAGGTTTGATAACATCTAGGAGCATATTTTTTTAAAAGGTCAATAAAACACTAAAATTCTTTAGCAATTCAAATCAAGCAAAAATGGGAAAAATAAATCTCAGAAATATATTTATTTAGCAATAAAGAAGAATGCATATTTTGGAAATTATAACTATGGTCTCTGGAGCCAGAAATCATTGGTCCAAATCTTGACTAATGTTACTGGATATGATAATAGACATGTGAGTTATCTTATTTAGAATTTAGTTAACTCATCTGTAAAGTAGAGATATTAGTTCTTAACTCATGTTTTTTAAAATTTAAATGTGTGAATATATGTAAAATACAGTTATGCCTGGAATACAGTAAATTCTGTATGAGTGTGTTCTCTTATTCAATAAAGACTACAAACTCCCAAAAGTCAGAGACTTTTGTCTGCTTTGTTCATGGTCATATCCTCTGTACTTAGAAGAATATCTGATAAGTAGTGTGTGATCAGTCAGTATCTGTTAAAGGAACAACTGAAAAAAGTAAGAAGTTGTAGCGGAGGCTCTAGGGTCCCTCTCGAATTCCAATTTCAGCACCTTAGGACTCAAAGTCCCAGCCGCTAGCAAGTGCTGGTGATTAAAGGCTTTCAGGAATTGCCTCAAGCAGTAAAAGACATCTTCCCATGGCCCCTCCCCAGAGCATCCTGCACTGGCTGATCTATGCCAAGACATATAGGCCTGGTCCCCTTGCACCAAGGTGGAAAAATAATGAAGGACCATTCTGGCATTGGACTCCCTGTGGAATCATAGGATCAGCTAATGTCTTCGTCAAGACTGTACTGCATTTCAACTTCTCACTCTGACCAATCTTATTTTCTCCACACCCTCCCAGGGGTGTTGATCTCTAAAGCACTACCCAATAATCTTCCTACATCAAAGCTCCATGTTAGAGTCTTGTTCCTGGGGAACCAATGGCAAACAGAAGTTTTTTAAAGACTACCCTCACAAATATGCCTTTTCAGATGTTTTATGACTAAGATATACATATATTGATATATATATATATACAAACATAGTATGTATGTATACATATAAAAATACAATCCTAATAATTTGGTAATAAAACATTGAAAAAGATGAAATAAGAGAAAAAAAGCTGAAGCAGAAGGCTTGGAATTATTTTCTATTATTCATTTATACTAATTAGCAGACAAAATGAGATAGACTAAAACTAGCTTGTCTTCCTTCTTCCTCATTCCAAGGAAACCGTTTTAAGGAGCATTTATCAAATATCAAATCTAGCGATATATTTTAAAAAATTAAATAGTAAATCAAGTATGATTTATTGAATGAATAACAAGTTCATATAGCTTAGGAAGTTAGACTACAAGATTCTATCATATCAACAGGTCAAAAAAGAAATATCACATTGTCAGCTATAAGCGTTTGTTAAATCTCAACATCCATTAATCCATTACTGATAAAAGGAAAACTATGTATGGGAATTTACTTTTTAAACACACCAAGGAATGATGTGAATTCAAACACTAACATCAAATCTATCAGGAAAAATGTAGAATTTCTAATAAAGTCACATATAAGATAAATATGCTTAATATGTATGTTATGTGACGTTGTGTTTTGTGTTGGCCTCAGCCTATCAATAGTGACATTATCAGTTAGAAATCCATAGGCACTCACCTGGGCCTGTACTATTAGTGGGGAGCCTTCACAGACATTTCCCCAACCGAAGTCAATGTGGGTGGCTGTACCAAACCTTGTGGCTCTTATTATGATTACAAGATTCACCACAGCAACAACCATCAGAGAACTTTGAGACGACAAAGTTTATTACTCATAGGTCCCGGAGGAACCATGGCATGCCTGGGGCCACACAGTGAGGTCATAGGAGGGGGGAGAGAGAAAGAGAGAGAGAGAGAAGACCTGGGGTTCAGCTTTTCTTGGGATGGATGGTGAAGTAACTAGGGTTTCGTGGGTTCACTCTTTATTGTTGAATCTAAAACACAAGAGTGGGAATTAAAGTGAAGGAAGGGAAAAGCAAGCAGTGAAATATTCAGTTAAGTCAACCAGAGCTCTTCAAACAAAACAGCAACTTCATGGGTGGGCCAGCCTAGCTCTTTATTTAATTGTGTAGCTGGCAAGATGGATGTTTTTGAAGTAGAGGCCTCTGCCATCAAAAGCTAATGTCAGGCAGTTGCAGTACAATCAAAAAGGCTAATTGGCAGGTGTTTTCACTACACATTGTTGTGGAAATTAACTCAAATACTTGAAAAAATGAAACGGGGCATAAATTTTGAAAGAAGACAAAATCATCATCATTTGTAGTAGATATCAATATAATAGTTCATTTGAAATACCCAAGACAATCAGGTAAAATCTAGGAGAACTATTAATTTCATCTAGTGCAGTAAGTGGAAAAGGATAGTTTATTGATAGTTATCACTCCATTGGATAACAATAACAGAAAATAAAAAAACAAAAATTTCTCTACCTCATATCGTATAACAAAATAAATTTGAGAAAGACTAAGTAGCTTGAAAAAGATACAAAAAATTAAACATCTCATTACTGTGATTATACATATCACATGTTATTATATTTTCCTTTTCTTTATTTAGATAAGGCATCTGAGCTATCCAAATCTGTTAATTATATATGTTTAATATAGTTTTGTATGTTTATTGTCACAGAACCTATGTATATATGCACAAATATCACTGATGACTATGGTTATGAAAACCTTGCAAAGAGATGATAGTCATTCTTTTAATTCCCCAGGAAGTATAGGGGTCATAATGGGTGCACAGTACATGCTTATCATATGGCTAAATAATGTAGAATAAATAAATATATAATATAATGCTATTACACATTGATGGTCTGACACCATCAAGAAATTAGAAAATTTTATTTTACAGCTTTCAAGTGTTTAGGCATAGGTAGTTGAAAAGAAAGCATGTTCCTCTAAGCAGTTTTAGGCTCAAGGTAGTACACATTTACACTTAAGAGTATTTACCTGTTTTCAATGATAAAGTTTCAAGCAAATGTTTTGCACAGAAGAAAAGGCCCCAAAGGATGCCCAAATATCAAGGCAAAAGGGACAAAGGTTATGTGGGGCAATCCTGACTCCTGGGCTCTCCACATGCTCCAGAACGTATTAAATGCTTGAAAAGGAAGAATATGTTTTGGCAGCATTGCGAGATCCAAAGCAAAACTGAAGATATAGTTGTATTCAATACAGACATAGATCTCTAGAAAGATATTTTCATAAGCAAGCATTGCAGGCATTCAACTGTGCATGGCAAGAATATCTCATGAAGCAGAGTGCAGGCCTGGAATGAACATGCTGGAATACAGAGGAAACTGTTGAAACAGTTGAAACTGTTGAAACTGCTTCAGTGACACCCATAGCAGCAGGAGATAACAACAATGGTAGTATCAGCAGCAAAAAAGGGCTATTTTTCCACTTATAAATGCAATTGAACATATGGCCAGCTTAATTAGGACTTTTCTCATTAACTCAGAATAGGCAGCCTCTACTGAAGCACCCCTGATAGAGAATCTGCGTGAATAACGATCTATAGGTTTGCAAAAAGACCATTTAATAAGTTGGAAACCAAGAAGTCAGCTATGAGCATCTGTGTAACATTTGCTTATTTTTACCATATTTAGTCACTCTCTGCTGTGTACCAGGAGCCCTCGAGCCACATTCAAAACTCCCATTGATAAGAATGGTTTATTTAATGCCACCTTCAAAGAAGCTGCCTGTAGTTAGAAGTTGAAGCACCATTAAAACATAAGAAAATATTAGCAGAACTGTATGCAGAGAAAGTGTACATTTGTATGTTGTAATTATGTTAAGTCACAGGTGAAACATGAAAAATAAATTTGGTATTTTCCAATCAGAAACCTAGTAGTGCCAGAATGGGTTCTCTTTCCTCTCCACAAATAAGTAAAATGAAAGCTAAAATGTTATTAGCATGTGAACCTCTTACCGTATAAATGCACAATACAATGACAGCATAATTTTTAGGAATACATAGACCATTCTTTTGCATTTCGTGTACTTAACATTTAGGATTTAGAGTGAGGCAAGGATAGAAGATGATTAAAGGGCAGGTCCTTACAATTATAATGTCTGGATGAACTTAGACTAAGAAGCAAAGGTGGATGATATTTTTGTTAGAAATTTAAAGACATAAATAAGTAATTAAGACAGGAAGAGCCCAGGCACCTGAATTAGTGACCTGGTTTCAAGCATCCATTACTCCACCTTTCACCTAAGACAAATTACTTATCTTCACTGAGCTCATTTCACAATCAGGAAGATGGATGTGATAACATTACCCTGCCTCATAAGGGTGAGTGTGAGTGGTAACCTTGATAATGCATTTAAAGCTTTAACAACATATCTACCAGAGGAGCAGAGTTTAATAAACATGGAATATTATGATGAAGAACACCTGGATTTTAGCATTTAAATTATTTAGATTTGAGGCCAAATTCTTTTTATTTAGTTTTCATAGATGAGGCTACAAACTCAGTTGCTCTGAGCCAGTTTCCCAACTTGTTCTAATCATCAGAATCAGTTAAGTTAAAATTCTGGGTTCCCAAGGCCTTCCCTTGGCGATTTCAATTTAGTAGAAATTGGGCAGAGCATGGGAATCTGCCGAGTTTTAGAAATACAAGCCATGTGGCTAGAAATTAAACACAATCTAAGTGAAAATTTCTTAGTGCCTTATAAAAAAATAGATAATAGCCTGGAAATGAAACATAAAGTAATCTTGTTTCCTCAAGATTCTTAAATGTTTAAGTAAAAACTAAATACTTGCTCTCCATAACCGAGACTAAACAATTCTTTAGTTCTCTGAAATGATGGAGAAAACATGTATGTTTTTAAAGCAGAAAACATACCTAAAATACTCCCCTCCAGTATAAATTGAGTATAGTAAATTGTATTAATCAATAATGACAACATAAAAGTGTATTTCTTTTCTTGTATGTATTTCCTTACCTTGTGATGGGAGATGACTCTCTAGGGGTTTTTGATGTTTCTGCACATCTTAGAGCAGAGGTAATAATTTAATCTTGTTCCAGACTATTTTTTCAAGGAGATTTGTACAGTGAGCAGACTTTGTGCAGAGATCATATATCCCTCCAGAGCAAAGGGCAGGCATTCTTACTATCATTATAAAAGATTTTGGTTCCCTAATCTCAGGGTCTGCCACCTATAATGAAGCTCCCTGTGTGTGCAAGTATCCTCTGACCCTTTTTGCATAGCCCTGTAAAAATTGGTGGTCAGAGGGCCAATTAAAAATGATAATACAATGCTTAGTGCCATTGCTGTGATTAATATACTGTCTTTTCTCTGACCCAGGAGACTTATGTCTTCTACCAGCATTCAGGAAAGTGTGGCATACTAACTTGTTGGCTTGCAAATAGGGTAAAGTCTAAAACACTTCGCAGTTCTTGACAGACGTACGTAATTTCTTTTGTGTAAGCTTCTTTTTAGATATCCTGAATGTATGCTCTGCAATATGTCTTGAAGATCTAAAGTTAATGGGAATCCTGACATGAATGGTGTTATGAAAGAAAGGAGAATTAAGAATGGCTGAATTTTTGGTTGTAAATATGTACTTTGATTTCCAAAATCAAAGATTCTAAAGGAATGAAAAGTAAATTTAACACACCAACTAGATCTCTGATAATATAAAGATACTCCTGCAAATAAATTTCCATCTGTTTCGCTCTGGCTGGCTTCAAATCCATCTGTATCTCTTTTTGATTCTGATCAGATATAATTGCTCTCAGGGGAAAAGCTTTGTTGTCTTTCCAATGATTCATATTTTCTGGGTTAACCCTACACAGGGGGCAATTCTAAGTCACACATCAGGCAGCCTAAATAATCAGTAGTTAGGCATTAAGTTTATAAAACGTTTCAAGAACAGAGATTCTTAGTTTACATAACAGGAGAAATAAAAAAGAGAGAGAGAAAATAGACTAAGATTTCCAAAGCTAGCCAGTTAGTTGATAAGATTCAGGATAAAAATCAATGGCACAGAATTTATAGTTCGAAGTTACAAATTAGTGTGAGAAAGAGAATCACTGGCAAGGGAGAGGATACTTCAGGTTTCAGATGCCAGAGCGTTACTGGAACTGTCTTCCCTTCATTTGATTTATTCTTCAACTGCCTTAAAAAAAAACACCCTAAGTTTATTTTCTTTTTGAATCTTTAAACTATAACCTATTCTTTTTTTTTGTATCTTTGAGAAATCTCTCCCTCCCACCATCCCCTGATGCCTTGCCCTCTTTAACCTCTGAGCAGACCAGTTATTCCATGAACTGTGAAATTTCTTTTTTTTAAACCTTGCTTAAATACAGCATCACTTAATAAGAATCATCCACAACTCATTCTTTCCATCTCTCAAAATAGTATAATTTTCACTTCCCATTTATGGTTTCTTATTTTCCTTTGCATGTAGATTCGGTATAATATACTATTCCCTTGGGTTTATAAACATGAATTCCATATTCTTCTTTCTCTTTGATTTGTTACTAGCCTTAGAGGGATAGTGACAATGATTCCTGGTTCTTTGAACCCTACCCCAGCATACACTGCTAAATTATGATGATACCATGCTGCCTGCAGTAGACTGTTTTCCTGCTGCCTCACTTCCGATATCCTTAATCTCTGAATTATGATGCCAAGTGAAAACTATGTTAGGGTATTGGTCATACTTCTTTTAATTCACTGTGGTTCTCTTGATTATCTTTTTCATTATCACTAGAAACAATTTCCTTCCAAGAAGAAACAAGATACATGGAGTAGTGACATTTTAACACTACCAGACAGTATTTACAAAGCTAAAATCAACAGAATCGGTGCCAAAAAGAATTAACATGTAGCTCAGTATTATCCTCCATGGGAAGAAAGCCAAAAGAGTGGTGTGAGTTGCCAAAACTCTGTAAACTTTTAATGTGAGCACTGTCTTTGACTGTTATTTGTTATTTTTTTGGAGGAAAAAAATAATAACAAACTCACTTTTTATGAAAACAGTTTGTCTCTTGCAAATGAGATGGGGAATTAAAAAAAAGAAAGAATGAAGATTGGAGTCATACTGTATATTAAATTTCCACATTATTTTAAAAGTTTTCCAAATATTATAACTTCTGCAATAGGTTTAGAAATAAATTGGGCACACATATATCGATTTACTAGGTTGAGATGTATCTTAAAAGATGAAACCAGTTTTGTACTGAACCAAGCTTATATTGTCTTGCAAATGCCAACTGTCTACATTTCTCCCAAATCCAAGTTTCAGTGAAAATGTTCAGTAGATTGAAATTGGTCATTATGGGAATATTTATACTGCAAAAATCAGCAAATGCTATATTATGGCTTTGTAAATTTAATTTATTTATGCTGAAGAGCTGGTTTACTGTAACACAGCTATTTACAGCTAAAGGCATAAACATACAATCATGGGCTATTATTAAACCTCAGATGTTAGATCTTCTGTTCAAAATGCTCACACTTACAAAAACTTAAGGAAGTCACATGTAAGTACCAAATTGTGAGTTCAATGCAGATATTGATTAGTGCTTAACTTTATTTTGTTTTTTTAATTGAAATATAGCTGGTTTACAATATTGTATTACTTTCAGGTGTATAGCATAGTGATTCAATATTTTTACAGATTATATTCCCTTTAAAGTTATTATAAACTAATGGCTATATTTCCCTGTGCTGTACAATAGATCCTTTTTGCTTATCTATTTTATACGTAGTAGTTTTTATCGCTTAATCTCCTATCCCTATATTGGCCCTCCCTCCTTCCCTCTCCCCACTGGTATCTACTAGTTTGTTATCTATATCTGTGCAGCTGTTTCTAAATATTTTGTTATATACATTAGCTTATTTTTTAGATTCCACATGTAAGTGATAACATACAGTATTTGTCTTTCTCTGACTTATTTCACTAAGCATAATACTTTCTAAAATATAAAATATAATGTTTATAAAACATAATGATCTATTTAATCCATATTATACAATCCATGTTACAAAAAATATGGTTCCATATTCTTTCCTCTGTGGCATATATATGAGTTTATATCTATACATTTGTGTTATTATTAGTCAATATTTTACCCTCACAGTATAGGGCCTGATTCTGTTTTTCCTACTATTCTATCTCCATGACTGATACAACGCCTAACAAATATTTTTTGAAAGAATAAATAAATGAACAGAAAATAATGAATAAAATATCTTTAATACAGTATTTTTCCTTCAAATAATTCTTTCTGCAGAGTTATTTTCCCCAAATAGAGAAACCCGATGATTCCCAATTTGGTCTACCTTACAGTCAAAATACCTTTAATCCTATTCTTGTCTCTGCTTGGAAGGTTTATATGCTATTCAGATTACCTGGTGAATGCCAGTCATTTTTAATTTTTAGTTGTTTGATACCTTCCTTGATGAAATGGACCAAAGCAAAATTCATCCCTCTATCATGTGTTTAGTTAGATCTTAATATAAAACATTAAGAATATTAAAAGTTAAATTAAACTAAAGGTATTCAATAGCACTTTATTGATTGGAGGGTATATTTCATTTTGCATGTGTCTTTGCTTATTTTAATTAACAACTTAAAACTGGATCGAGTTACCATGTTCTTCTATTTCCTAGCCTATTTTCCTAGTGTTTTAGCTACTTTAATTATTGCTGATCACTGACCTGAAGCAAAGAAGCAATTTTCTTGTTAAAGTACTTACTACCAACTAAGTGCTTGGTATTCAGGGCGTAGAAAGCAAGGAAGAAAAGTAAGAGTTAAGATGCTAATAAAAAGTGCTAAAATTTGTATTCATTTCCACTTATGCAGAGATCGAATATCTTTTTTCCATGTAAATTTTATAAAGAATCTCTATTTACCTTAAATATCCTATCAAAAAATAGTATACAGTGTAGTAATATCCTGAATCATATTTTTAAATGTTACATCAGTATATAATAAATGGCAGATTTAATTTCCACTCTACTATTGGTTACTGTAATATTTTTGTTACTCTAATACTTTTGTTAAGGAGAGAAAAAAAGGCAAAGAAATTAGAGATTTATAATCATAATACATAAAAACTCTCAAAATATTTATTTTAATCTAATACTGTGGAATTTCATCAGACTTCATCATTATATTATTCTAACCAATATAAGCACACATCCTGAAAAAAAAATTTTTTTCATTGAGTGTACAGGAAGGGGGCAGGGCACAATGTTTAAAAGAATGACAGCCATTGAGGACACGACATAAACTGGTTAGAACCAACTAGGTCCAAGATGGCAAAAGAGTCAACTTCCACTAGACCTTGAGCCTTGTATACGCTCACTGTAATACAACAGCATGTTAAATGACACACCCACAGGTGCCATGACAGTTCCAAGGCCGACCATAAAAGGTCAAAAAGTGGGCAGTAGCCCAATTCCTGGAAATCCCCACCCCTTCCCCAAAATAGTTGGAATAATCCTCCCACTCACTAGCCTAGGAAATTACCCACCCATCTAAAAACTGACAACCCCGTACCCTGAGCCCTCTTGCCTTCCGAGATGGCCCAAACTCTGTCTGTGGAGTGTGTATCTCCCTGAATAAACTTTCTTTCACTTTACTATGGCTTGCTCTTGAATTCTTTCCTGCGTGAAGCCAAGATCCCACACTTGGCGGCCATCCCAGGGACTCACCTGAGACCTGGGATGTGCCATCCTCTGAGCCCCACTTTCTTTCCTGCAACACATTCATTCAGTATAAATAAAAGAAGTAAGGTTTAGCATGTATTTGTAATTAGACACTTACAGAAAACCAACTTATTTTAAAATTAAATTACACTTTGGTAGCCATCTAATCCTGATCAAAACAATTTTATGCATAACTACTGATGAAATAAAATTCATATTTTATGTCAAAACAAGAAAAATTTAAACATAAAATTTTTCTTTGCCCATTTGCGCCTCCTCTCTCCCCTTTATTGTGTGTTGTGCATCTTCAATAATTAGACCTCCTTAGGAGATAACCCTCCTTCTTAATCTTGTAAGGGGTCATGATGGCTCACTACTGGCTTTATACATGCAGATCTGAATTGTGTGAACTGTTGACACATCATCTGAGGTATAATCCTTTGTCTCAAAAACTCATATAACTGTGTTTTTACCTCTAATGGGTGGAACAGTCTTCAGAGCTTTCTGAAAGACTGTCTCCTGGGTTATAATTCTCAGGTTGGATTGAATAAAATTTTCCATTTCTTTCTTAGTTTGACTATTGATTTTTTCATTGACAATACAAATTCATTAATGAGTGTGTTCTATTATTATTATTTACTATTATATTTTAAATTGTTATTCCTATCTTATATGCTAAATTTAACTTGATTCTCCAGAAATATATTTGTTTTCACTTCAAACTCTGTGATATTTAACTCTTTAGTCTTATAACAGAAAAAACAAAACAAAATAAAAAAACCAGCTCTTAAGAGGCATCATGCTTTTATCTTTAAAGCCTAATCAGCCAAGAACACCAGAATAAAGTTCTAGTCTGACAGCATCAGATTTACTTTGGATGCAGGGAAGGAAGAGGCTACACAGGAAGCCAGAGATACTGCTTCACAAGAGTTGAAGGGAAGTGTCTTTTGTAAGCTCTGGGTTTGTGCTGATGGATAACAAGGAGAGCCTAAATTAGGAAACAGACTGGACTGAATTCTGTTTCTTAAGTGAGAGTAGAAGAGGGTAATAACCAAAGATGGGGTAATGTCATGAAATGTGGGTAGCTTAGCAATTGGATTTATAGTAATGAATAAAAGAAGCCAAATGGTTCTGAGGCATCACTAGTAAGAAAGAAGTTATCACTTAGGGGGTTCAAATGACATTTTACAACTTCCACTTGACCTTAAGAGAAACAAGGTTTCTTGTTAGCTTTGCTTCTGGCATTATCTGTCTATCCTGCCCCATGGCATAAAGTCAGGGCTACTTTTTTCTTCCTCAGTCCAAGCTGATTTTCAGCCTTTTAGTACTTATAAGTTTTATATTATTTTATCATCATAAATGAGTGATACTCATAGTCTGTCTGGGCTGCTATAACAAAAAAATACTATAAACTGGATGGCTTATAAACCTGACAAGTCTAAGATTAAGGTGTCAGCAGATTGGGTGTCTGGTGAGAGGCCACTTCATAGAAGACCATCTCTCCACTGTAACCTCACATGGCAGAAGGGGCAAAGCTGCTTTCTAAGGCCTCTTTTTTAATGGCACTAATTCTATTCATGAGGGCTCCAACCTCAAGATATAATCACTTCCCAAAGGCCCCACTTCCTAATACCATCACAGTGGGGGGTTAGGATTTCAACATATAAATTTGGTGGGGGAGGGGGGAGCAGGTCATAAACTTTCAGATCATAGCATACTTCTACATAAATTTCAGTAATTTTAAGCCATAAATTATTTTTTCTTTAAAGGCAATTTCCCAACTTTCATGAATTTTCCCTTTACTTTTGTTTTCTTATTGATTTAATGGAGTTCTTCATATTTTCTAGCTACAAGGCTGTCAGATTTTATCTGTTTTGTGAACTTCTACTTCCACTCTATAGTTTGCCTTTTCACTTTCTTAATGTAATTGAAGGAGTTCTTACTTTTAATGTGTTTCATTTTTAATTTTTTTAAGCATTTGTGTCCTCATACATTAAAATATAAAAGGATATAAAATATTTTTTAAGAAGGTGGAAGGTAGGGAAGGACTTTCTACATTGCAAAAGTAGAAACCCAAAAGAGAAAAACAAGCCAAATGTGATCAATAATAAGTTTAAAATATTTTAGTACAAAAAAATTAAAATCAAATGGCATATTGGGAAATTTTCAATGTATGTTAGATATAATAGGAAAATCAACAACATAGTTTTTTTTCAAGTAAGTTAAAATATGACACATTTTCTAACTGAAAATTGTGAAAATATGAAGAAGTATTAACTCAATAAAGAAGAAATAATCAATGCGTATTTTCAAATAAATGTAATATTATCAAACAGTATAGTAAAAGCAACAATAAAACACAGTTCAATATCCACATAATTTATGAAGTATTTGGGAACGTACATGTAGAAGGAGAGTTGACCCTTTAACAACACGGGTTTGAACTGTGTGGGTCCACTTATATGCATTTTTATTTTTTTCTGAGTGACATGCTGGATGGCCTTTTGCTGATTAAGCCCCATTATTATTTATTACTTTTTAACAGCTTTATTGGAGTATAATTGCTTTAGAATGTTGTGTTAGTTTCTTCTGGATAACAAATTGAATCAGCTATACATATACATATAACCCAATATCTCCTCCCTCTTGCATCTCTCTCCCACCCTCCTTATCCCACCCCTCTAGGTCGACACAAAGCACTGAGCTGGTCTCCCTGTGCTATGAGGCTGCTTCCCACTAGCTATCTACTTTACATTTGGTAGTGGATATATGTCCATGTGACTCTCTCACTTCACCCCAGCTTACCATTCCCCCTCCCGTGACCTCAAGTCCATTCTCTACATCTGCATCTTTATTCCTGTGCTGCCCCTAGGTTCTTCAGGACCTTTTTTATTTTTATTTTATTTTTTTCAGATTCCATATATATGTGTTAGCATATGGTATTTGTTTTTCTCCTTCTGACTTACTTCACTCTGTATGACAGACTCTAGGTCCATCCACCTCACTACAAATAACTCAATTTTGTTTCTTTTTATGGCTGAGTAATATTCCATTGTATATATGTGCCACATCTTCTTTATCCATTCATCTGTCGATGGACACTTAGGTTGCTTCCATGTCCTGGCTATTGTAAATAGAGCTGCAATGAACATTGCAGTACATGACTCTTTTTGAATTATGGTTTTCTCAGGGTATATGCCCAGTAGTGGGATTGCTGGGTCGTATGGTAGTTCTATTTGTAGTTTTTTAAGGAACATCCATACTGTTCTGCATAGTGGCTGTATCAATTTACATTCCCACAAACACTGTAAGAGGGTTCCCTTTTCTCCACACCCTCTCCAGCATTTATTGTTTGTAGATTTTTTGATGATGGCCATTCTGACCAGTGTGAGGGGATACCGCCTTATAGTTTTGATTTGCATTTCTCTAATGATTAGTGATGTTGAGCAGCCTTTCAGGTGTTTGTTGACAATCTGTATATCTTCTTTGGAGAAATGTCTGTTTAGGTCGGTCTTCTGCCCATTTTTGGATTGGGTTGTTTGTCTTTTTTGATATTGAGCTACTTGTATATTTTGGGGATTAATCCTTTGTCAGTTGCTTTGTTAGCAAATATTTTCTCCCATTCTGAGAGCTGTCTTTTTGTCTTGTTTATGGCTTCCTTTGCTGTGCAAAAGTTTTAAGTTTCATTAGGTCCCATTTGTTTATTTTTGTTTTCATTTCCATTTCTCTAGGAGGTGGGTCAAAAAGGATCTTCCTGTGATTTATGTCAAAGAGTGTTCTGCCTATGTTTTCCTCTAAGAGTTTTATAGTGTCTGGCCTTACATTTAGGTCTTTAGTCCATTTTGAGTTTATTTTTGTGTATGGTGTTAGGAAGTGTTCTAATTTCATTCTTTTACACGTAGCTGTCCAGTTTTCCCAGCACCAATTATTGAAGAGGCTGTCTTTTCTCCATTGTATATTCTAGCCTCCTTTATCAAAGATAAGGTGACCATATGAGTGTGGGTTTATATCTGGGCTTTCTATCCTGTTCCACTGATCTATATTTCTGTTTTTGTGCCAGTACCATATTGTCTTGATTACTGTAGCTTTGTAGTATAGTCTGAAGTCAGGGAGCCTGATTCCTCCAGCTCCGTTTTTCTTTCTCAAGATTGCTTTGGCTATTTGGGGTTTTTGTGTTTCCATAAAAATTGTAAAATTTTTTGTTCTAGTTCTGTGAAAAATGCCATTGGTAGCTTGAGAGGGATTGCATTGAATCTGTAGATTGCTTTGGGTAGTATAGTCATTTTCACAATGTTGATTCTTCCAATCCAAGAACATGGTGTATCTCTCCATCTGTTTGTATCATCTTTAATTTCTTTCATCAGTGTCTTACAGTTTTCTGCATACAGGTCTCTTGTCTCCTTGGTGCTTTTAATATGTTTTCTTTGTATTTAATTTTTGATAGTTGGTTAATATGTGCCTGGGCATGTTTCTCCTTGGATTTATCCTGTATGGGACTCTCTGTGTTTCATGGACTTGATTGACTATTTCCTTTTGCATATTAGGGAAGTTTTCAACTATAATCTTTTCAAATATTTTCTCAGTCCCTTTTATTTCTCTTCTTCTTCTGTGACCCCTATAATTCGAATGTTGGTACATTTAATGTTGTGTCAGAGGTCTCTGAGACTGTCCTCAATTTTTATTCATTCTTTTATCTTTATTCTCCTCTGTGGTAGTTATTTCCACTATTTTATCTTCCAGGTCACTTATCCGTTCTTCTGCCTCAGTTATTCTGCTATTGATTCCTTCTGCTATTGATTCCTATTGAATTTTTAATTTCATTTATTGTGTTGTTCATCCTTGTTTGTTTGCTCTTTAGTTCTTCTAGGTCCTTGTTAAACGTTTTTGTATTGTCTCCACTCTATTTCCAGGATTTTGGATCATCTTTACTATCATTACTCTGAGTTCTTTTCCAGGCAGACTGCCTATTTCCTCTTCATTTGTTTGGTCTGGTGGGTTTTTACCTTGCTCCTTCATCTGCTGCATATATCTCTGTCTTCTCATTTTGCTTAAGTTACTGTGTTTGGGGTCTCCTTTTCGCAGGCTGCAGGTTTGTAGTTCCCATTTTTTTGGGTGTCTGCCCCCAGAGGGTAAGGTTGGTTCAGTGGGTTGTGTAGGCTTCCTGGAGGAGGGGACTGATGCCTATGTTCTGGAGGATGAGGCTGGATCTTGTCTTTCTGGTGGGCAGGACCACGTCCGGTGGTGTGTTTTTTGGTGTCTGTGAACCATTAAGATTTTAGGCAGCCTCTCTGCTAATGCGTGGTGTTGTGTTCCTGTCTTGCTAGTTGTTTGGCATAGGATAAACAGCACTATAGTTTGCTGGTCGTTGAGTGGAGCTGGGTCTTAGCTTTGAGATGGAGATCTCTGGGAGAGCTTTCACTGTTTGATATTACGTGGGGCCGGGAGGTCTCTGGTGGACCAATGTGCTGAACTTGGCTCTCCCACCTCAGAGGCTCAGGCCTGATACCCGGCCAGAGCACTAAGACCCTTTCAGCCACAAGGCTCAGAAGAAAAGGGAGGAAAAAAAAAAAAGAAAGAAGAGAGCAACCAAACCAAAAACATATCCACCAATGATAATAAGCGCTAAAAACTATACTAAAAAAAAAAGACAGACAGAACCCTAGGACAAATGGTAAAAGCAAAGCTATACGGACAAAATCACACAAAAAAGCACACACATACCCACTAAGTAAAAGAGAAAAAGGAAAAAAATATATATATTAAAAAAAGGAAGAGAGCAACCAAATCAATAAACAAATCTACCAATGATAATAAGCCCTAAATACTAAACTAAGATAAACATAAAACCAGAAATAAATTAGATACAGAAAGCAAACCCCAAGTCTACAGTTGCTTCCAAAGTCCACTGCCTCAATTTTGGGATGATTCATTGTCTATTCAGGTATTCCACAGATGCAGGGTACATCAAGTTGATTGTGGAGATTTAATCCACTGCTCCTGAGGCTGCTGGGAGAGATTGCCCTTTCTCTTCTTTGTTAGCACAGCTCCTGGGGTTAAGCTTTGGATTTGGCCCTGCCTCTATGTGTAGGTCGCCTAAGGGCATTTGCTCTTCACTCAGACAGGACAGGGTTAAAGTAGCAGCTGATTAGGGGGCTCTGGCTCACTCAGGCTGGGGGGAGAGAGGGGTACGGAATGCAGGGCGAGCCTGCGGTGGCAGAGGACACCATGATGTTGCAATAGCCTGAGGTGTGCTGTGTGTTCTCCTGGGGAAGTTGTCCCTGGATCACGGGACCCTGGCAGTGGCGGGCTGCACAGGCTCCTGGGAGGGGAGGTGTGGATAGTGACCTGTGCTTGCACAGAGGCTTCTTGGCGGCTGCAGCAGCAGCCTTAGCATTTCATGCCCATCTCTGGTGTCTGTGCTGATAGCCACGGCTCGTGCCCATCTCTGGAGCTCGTTTAGGCGGTGCTCTGAATCCCCTCTCCTCATGCACCAGGAAACAATGGACTCTTGCCTCTCAGGCAGTTCCAGACTTTCTCCCAGACTCCCTCCTGGCTAGCTGTGGCACACTAGCTCCCTTCAGCCTGTGTTCATGCAGCCAACCCCAGTCATCTCCCTGGGATCTGACCTCCGAAGCCTGAGCCTCAGCTCCCAGCCCCCGCCCGCCCCAGCAGGTGAGCATACAAGCCTCTTGGGCTGGTGAGTGCTGGTCGGCACCGGTCCTCTGTGCAGAATCCTTCTGCTTTGCCCTCCGCACCCCTGTTGCTGCGCTCTCCTCCGTGGCTCCAAAGCTTCCCCACCGCCCACTCCCTGTCTCTGCCCGCAAAGGGGCTTCCTAGTGTGTGGAAACTTTTCCTCCTTCACAGTTCCCTCCCCGAGGTGCAGGTTCCATCCCTATTCTTTTGTCTGTGTTTTTTCTTTTTTCTTTTGCCCTACCCAGGTACGTGGGGAGTTTCTTGCCTTTTGGGAAGTCTGAGGTCTTCTTGCATTTTTTTCAATAAAGAGTAACACAGTACTACATTATCCATGAATGGTAGGATCCATGGCCACAGAACTGCTGATACAGAAGGCTGACTGTAAAGTTACATGACTGTGCAGGGATCTGTGCCCCTAACTCCTGTATTGTTTAAGGGTCATTTGCATTTGGGAGGGTAAAGGGGCTCCTCAGGGCTCTTCATACACTATTCTGGGAATCATGAATCAATGATAATTCTTAAGGGAAAATTACTTATATGCACTAAAATCTTAAAATGTGATTTATATTAGGTTCAACACTTTTATTTATAGGAACTGATCCTGAGGAATTAATTAAGGACATAGGCAAACATTAGATGTGATTGTTTTTCTATCAGTATTATTTAAAAGTAACAAAATAATTTAAGCACTCTTTATTTCTAAGAATAAGAGTTTCTTTGATAATATTTGTACACTATAAGACAAATTTTCTATTAATCAATAATATCAATTTTTAATAATTTTAATGTTTATTTTTTCACCTGTATTTTCACTTTGCAAAATATAGAAATGACATATTGAAAACCACAGTGGGATTCCCTTAAGAGTTTCTGGCTAAAAAAAAGTCTTCAGAGGCCTTCCAAGGGATTCCTGGTCCTTAAATTCTCCAATTACTGACCTATCTAAACTGAAGATTATATAGCCATTCCATGATTGTTGCTTACAAATTGAATAAAGCAACATCCTTGAATAAAATAGCATTGCCCAAAATCCAAGAAGCAACCCATGACCTTACATACATAGTCTTTTCCTCATATAACCAAAGTGTTTTGACCTTTCACTCACTAAATTTTAAAAGAACAGCTTTTCTTGGTCTATCCACACATAAATTTAAAGGCCATAATTTATGAAATTCACTGGGAACAAGGTCCTACAGGAATAGCTTGACAGGATGGAGAGTGGGGAAAGAGGTTCTTTTGTGAAAAGGACAAAGCTCTCTGCTATGTTGAAAACCCTATAGGCCAATCTGGTCTGAATTCCCATTGTTCTTTATTCTTAGTTGGTCCAACTCTTATGAGCCAGAGGTAGATCTTATCAGAGGCGGAAGTCACCTGAATGACTGAGGGCATGGATCAGTTGCATAATTGCCTGGTTCTTTCTGTCAGGAGGAAGAGATTTGGGAAAAGAATAGGATTTCCCCCTAGAGCTAAAGAAGACAGCACAGAGATCATATTTTCTTGCTTTGGGTATGCTCAGTGTTCTCTATTCTATGATCCATATCCCCATCACCCATGCACATACATCAGGCAAAGCTCAACTTTAAATCCTGTATATCTGGGACTTCCCTGGTGATCCAGTGGTTAAGACTCTGTGCTCCCAATGCAGGAGGCCCGGGTTCGATCCTTGGTTAGGGAACTAGATCCCGCATGCATGCTGCAAGTAAGAGCCCACATACCACAACTAAAAGATCCCGCATGCTGCAACTAAAGATGCTGCATGCAGCAACGAAGATCCCATGTGCTGCAACTAAGACACGGCTCAGCCAAATAAATAAATAAATATTTTTTAAAAAAAATCCTGTATATCAGAATAAATTAAATGAGGACAAGTCTATGTGCAACAGGACAGTAGGCGAGAAAGGCACACACATTACTTGTAAATTTAGTGGAAACATGAATCTAGTTACATAAGAGGAAGAAGTGTAACAGTGATGGTGCAGTTTCTACAGACACACTCCAAATAGGGTTCCTGAGAGTAAAGCCAGTAAGATATTATACATTTGTCATCTAATTTGTGTGTATTCAGAGAAACAGCTTAATCTTAGCTCTATAGTTGCTAAATACAAATAAACACTGAACTGGAAGCTAAACATATCTCTCCCAGACTAACAGGGTGTTAGGTATAAAATTGGAAATTTTATTTAACTTTTTTGTGCTACAGACTCTAAAATGAGAGAACGAGCGTCAATAATCTTTGAAGTTTTTTTTCGGATTTAACATTCTGAATTGTTCCCCTTTGTTTGAGCTTTAGATTTGAAATCTTTTTTCTAATCAACAGTGTACTCCCTGGATTAAGGAAAACATACATATTTGCATATTGAAATACCAGTGTCTATCAGTATATGTGTATGTTTGTGAGAAAAAAGCACATTCCTTGAAAAGTAAGTTATCACTCCTCCCTCACAGGTTTCTTGCTGTGGGAGTCTGTCCTGGCTCCTCCAATCACCTCTTAAGAATAGTTGTCTCTTTCAAGTAAGTAGTTCGAAAAAGGGGAAAGTGGAGCAGTTGCTCCCAGAGAACAGGGCACTGCAGACATCATTCAAATTGATGCTAATTCCTTTAGAGTGATCCATTGAGGTGCTAATGATGCAGGCTCATGGCCTCTGGCCCCAATGTTCTGAACTCTGCTTCCTCTCTCAGTACTGTACCACCTCTACAGTGCAGAATGAAAGTTAGAGCTGTGGACCTTTTGCTAAGCAGTAGGCATGTTTCACAGACAACTTATCACAGGAAGTTACAGCAAAAGGGAAAAAAAAAAACTTTCTACAATGTGCAAGTGCTCTTTTTTTATTTTAATAATGAAGATAAGTGACCACCTTCTAGGAAAGCCTCCCAGACAAGCCACATCTATAATTTCTTGGGTGTAATTATGTCCTAAAAACTAAAACTCCACAAGCCTACTGGTGCACTTTTTGTCGTTGTCCTCATGGGTGGTTTTTGAATGTAGATAAGTCTATTAAGCAACTTAAGCAATTAGCATTCAATTTATGAAAGTTGCTGTTCCAAAACTTGACCTCCGTCTTAGACTTTTAAACTCAGCTTGCAAATCTCGGGAGACTATGCACATATCTAGAAAATTTTAACAAGCTTTGAGAAATTTTGTTCCCATCTACAAACCAGACTCAAAACAAAATTTATATATTCAATATATTTTATTTATTTTTTAGAATTCGATTTTCAGATTTAGCCATCTTCTAGGTACCTAAATAATTCTTATAAATATAATAAATGAAATTTACAAATAGAGTGACCCTAACTTCTCTTCCATGCTGTAGTGTCATGCATACATTTAATAAGATTTTAAGATAAAGCATAATGTTAAATCAATTATTCACATATAAAGTTTTAATTACAAGGCAGTTATTCTAAAAGGCCAAGTTCTCTTAAATACACAAGAGTATATAATTGCACATTTGTCCTCTAGATTTAATTTCCTAACTTGTAGCTTTCCATTATGCACATGTTGTCCCCTCTTTGCTTATCTCTATATTTACTGGTTTCTCTAAGATCATTTTGATCTTCTTAAAAATTTATTTCTTTTCCTTGTTTGGTTTTTCAGTTTGAGTCATTACTTTTTCATAAGTCATTTAAAATGATATATTGTAAACTTCTTGCATTACAGTAACAATATTTCAAGTTTTTATTATTGTCTTCAGAATACTTATATATTCAACAAATACTTATGCATTAGCTACCACATGCAAGGCTTTGTTAAAAAAATATTGAATATAAGAAGTGATGTGTCTATTTTCCTAGATTGGTTATAATTCTGATAAATTACCTGTATCTGGTATAGATGTGATGGGAAAATTGACTAACTCTAATTAAAGCCAGATCATTCCTTTGAATGTGATTTCTTGAGTAAAAATGTGGTTTAGGTATATCTGTTGCCATTTCTATTATAAATATAAATATATCAGGGGGCTTTCCCTTAAGATATTTTCTCTCCTTCACTAAAACAAATTCTTTTTGCTATATTCAAATTTGCCTTTCGAGTTTCAATGGCACTTTTCTTAACCACTATCCATTTAATCCAATTCTAAGTTACAAATTTCTTCCTGAACTTACATGGATAAATTTCCTCTTCTTGAAAACAGGCTTGATACAACTCATTTGACCTGGCATGATGAGCTTATTTATGAGAAAATAATATTTGGTTTTAGTCACCTTTGTTTTTTACTTAGTGTCTGATGTATTAAAAAAGACACTTTTTATTCACACATTTTAAATCTTTCTAGAGTAACTAGATGAATTGAACATAACCAGATGAATTGAATGTTGCTTTTAAGATGATGGTTTTTGTGTTATAACTCAGGAGTTCCACCTTTAGTTTTATATATTAATGACCATGGTTACAGATATTAAGAATTGCCACAGAATTCTTCAGATAGCCTAATGGGAAGTCCTGGGGTTAACCATTATGTCTAATGACTTTTGAAAGATATGACAAAGAAACATGTATAAATGTGCTTCAAATAAGAATAGTTACTCCTTCAACAAAAAACTTATCATCATTCATCCATACGACTAATCTATAAAAATTTTAAAATTTGCAAAGAATGAAATTATTTTTATCATTTAGTTACGTAACATGAATGGAACAAAATATTGTTGTGTTTTAACATCTATAGGTACAATTATTTATATTTCTGCCAAAGAAACAATTAACTTTCATTGACAGAAATGAATATCTCTTTCCTCTAGAGAAACATCTAGCAAAACATATAGCCAAAGTGTTTGTAACTTTTGTCTAGATGTGATTTCATATTTCTGAGTTCATAGGTGGGTATTTTGTGTAGCCAGATGCAGAACTAAAAAATATTATATTTCAAGCTACCCATTGCTTTTCAAACACTTATCAAAATTGCCTACAGAAAGTGTTTTCACATTTCTATAAAAGTTTATCATTTTTACCTTAGAACTTTATCACCAAAATGAAAGATTGAGTAGTTGTGAATTCAAAAGCTATTAGCTAATCATAATTTATTATCATTTCAGAAAGGTGTTAAAAGTTTCTTGAAAAGTTTTTTTTCCCCTGAATTGTTTCCATTTTGCTATTATTACTAATAACACTACAAATAATACTGGTAGGTAAATGTCCTTTAATGAATTCAAACCAATAGTAGGCACCGCAGTATACAGAGCCTAAAATGGAGTTCAAAGACTGTTTAACTGTATGGTGTTAGAGAATGTTCTGGATTAAAGACCTAAATGTAAGACTGGATACTATAAAACTCCTAGAGGAAAACATAGGCAGAAAACTTTTTGACATAAATTTCAGCAATATTTTTTGGATCTGTCTCCTAGAATAATGGAAACAAAAACAAAAAATAAACAAATGGGATCTAATTAACAGCTTTTGCATAGCAAAGGAAACCATAAACAAAACAAAAAGACAACCTATAGAATGGGAGGAAATATTTGCAAATGATGCGACTGACAAGGGATTAATTTCCAAAATATAAACAGCTCATACACCTCAATATCAAAAACAAACAAACAAACAACCCAATCAAAAAATAGGTAGAAGATCTAAAAAGACATTTCTCCAAAGAAGACATACAGATGGGCAAAAAGCACATGAAAGGATGCTCAAGATTGTTAATTATTAGAGAAATGCAAATCAAAACTACAATGAGGTATCACCTCACCCTGGTCAGAATGGTCGACATCAAAAAGTCTACAAACAATAAATTCTGGAGAGGGTGTGGTGAAAAAGGAACCCTCCTACACTATTGGTGGGGATGCAAACTGGTATAGCCACTGTGAAGAACAGTATGGAGTTTCCTTAAAAAAACTAAAAATAGAGCTACCATACGATCCTGCAATCCCACTGCTGGGCATATATCCAGAGAAAACCATAATTTGAAAATACACATGCAGCCCAATGTTCATAGCAGCTCTATTTACAATAGCCAAGACATGGAAGCAACCTAAGTGTCCACTGATAGATGAATGGATAAAGAAGATGTGGTATACACACACACACACACACACACACACACACTGGAATATTACTCAGACATAAAAAGAATGAAATAATGCCATCTGCAGCAACATGGATAGAGATTATCATAGTAAGTGAAGTATGCTAGACAGAGAAAGACAAATATATGTTATCACTTATATGTGGAATCTAAAAAAAATGGTACAAACGAACTTATTTACAAAACAGAAATAGACTCACAGCCATAGAATAGAAACTTATGGTTACCAAAGGGGGGAAGAGATAAATTAGGAGTTTGAGATTAAAATATATACACTACTATATATAAAATAATCAACAAGGACCTACTGTATAGCACAGGGAAACATACTCGATATCTTGTAATAAGGTATAATGGGAGAAAATGTTAAAAAATAAAATATATGTATGTATAACTGAATCACTTTGCTGTACACCTGAAACTAACACAACATTCCAAATCAACTATATTTCAATAAAAATTTAAAAAAATATATGTCTGTTTAACTGTTAGTTTACTGCTCACAAACATTTATTTCTATGTGCTGATAAACAGATAATGGGTGAGAAGGACAAGTCTACAACAGTTTATGGGAAGAGCCAAGAAGATGGGTAGGATATGATAGTATACATACATATATATATTTTTAAATCTTGGGGATTTTTCCCTCCCTTTCTTTGTTGTTTCTTCTTCCCACTTAATTTATGTTTATTTTTTTCTTGTTTTTCTACAATATGGAAAACCTTTGATTTCTTTCTTATATAAGCATGTAAAGCTATAAAGTTCTAAGCATAGATTTATCTTGATTTCTTTCATTTTCATTCAGTACAGAATGTTTAAAAATTCATCTTGAGTTTTTCTTTTTCTTATGGATTTTAATTACATTTTAAATTTTCAAATATTTGAATATATTTACAATATAATTCTGTTATTGTCAAGTTAAATTTAACTGTGATCAGATAATATATTTTGTATAAATTCAATCTCTGTAAATTTGCTAAAATTTGTTAAAATTTGTTTTATGGCTCAGGATGTGGTATATCATAATCAATGTCACTATGTACTTCTGTTGTTGGGTACAGTGTTATACAAATGTAAATTTGGCTCCATTGATGATATGATTCAAATGTTCTATAGTTTTACTGATTTTCTGAAGTCTACTTCTTTTATCAATTACAAAGAAAGGGGTGTTGAAATTTTCAACTGCATTTCATATTTGTTGATTTTTCATGTGTTTCTTATTCTTTTTTCTTGTATAATGCAGCTTTACAATAGTATACTCCCATTTCTCCATATTTTGAGGTATATTGATGTTTTACTAATGCATATATTTGAAATTCACAAAGTTTTGGCAATATTTTGCTTGAAGCAATCAATTATCCTTTAAAGATTTGTTCGCATAGTAAAATTTATATTTATTAGCATAGTCTACCTGCCTATTCCATCATATCTCTCATTTTTAGGTTTGATTCTATCCATAGATTTTTCTTCTGGTTATATGTCATATTGTCCTACTTCTTTATTTGTTGTTATTGTTTTTTTGTTATTAAATTTCTGTTGTTGAACGATACATTTTGTGCTGGTGGTGATTTTTTTTCTAATTAATTAATTAATTAATTTTTGGCTGTATTGGGTCTTCCTTGCTGCATGTGGGCTTTCTCTAGTTGCGGCAAGCAGGAGCTACTCTTTGTTGTGGTGCGCGGGCTTCTCATTGTGGTGGCTTCTCTTGTTGCAGAGCACAGGCTCTAGGTGTGTGGGCTTCAGTAGTTGTGGCACGCAGGCTCAGTAGTTGTGGCTCGAGGGCTCTAGAGTGCAGGCTCAATAGTTGTGGCACATGGGCTTAGTTGCTCTGTGGCCTGTGGGACCAGGGCTCGAACCTGTGTCCCCTGTATTGGCAGGCAGATTCTTAACCACTGTGCCACCAGGGAAGTCCCTTTTTTTTTTTTTTCTTTTTGTCACACCACGTGGCATGCGGGATCTTAGTTCCCCGACCAGGGATCGAACCCACTCCCCCTGAAGTGGAAGTTCAGATTCTTAACCACTGGACCGCCAGGGAAGTCCCTGTTGTTGTTTTTAAAGACTGTTAAATAATGTTTTTCAGGCATTCTATAATGTGCAATGAATGTGTCATATAAATAACAAGTTCTCTACTCTCTGACTAAAGGAATTTTAAACAATTCCCGGCTCTTTCTGAACTCTGGGAATGGTTTGTCTTACATATCTCTAATTGTTTTCTTATAAATTCTTGCCCAGTCTCATGGGTTTTCAGCCATGCATATGCAGATTGGCATATAGGTAAAAACTAAGAGGTAACCCTATGCAAATTTCTGGAATGCTTTCTCCCTATACCTCTCTCCTCTCTGGAACCGTATTCTGTAAATATTCTAGTCCATTCAGTCTCCTTGAACTCAGATCTCTGTCTCCTCAACTCAGTGAGCCTATCACCTGTTTCCTCCCTGCATCACGTACTGAAAACTGCCTCCCCACAGAGAGTCTGAGCAATGGTACAGCTCGGCTCCTATATGTTCCTTATCTTAGAGACTACTGTTCTGTGCTGGTCGTTGCCTGATATCTGACAATTGTTGTTTTCATACATATTGTCAAGTTTTGTTTAGAATGTATGATGTCAGGAAAGTAACTTCACACTCTGACCCTCTCATGAGCACAAGTGGAAATGCTGTACCTCACTTCAGAATATTTTTTGCTTTTACCATACAATTTTTTCTAAGACTGAAATATGATAACTACATTCTTGAAACACTAAAATGGTTGATAGCTGCACAAAAAGATCCAAACTTAATAGTTGTTTAAAACACCCTTCAAGATTTTGTCCATGCTTGCCTCTCCAGCTTTCATTCTTACTACATCAATTATGTCAATTATATATAATGGCATATATATATATAATATTGAAAATATACTCAATTAAAAATAATATCTTACATGAAATAATCTGGGGTTTCTCTAACACATTTTTGGTGTTTTCCTCTCAATTTAATTCCATTTAATTTTCTATCATTCATCATTTTTTCCAGATTTTTTTCAGATTTTCCTTTCTTAACATCTGTACTCTCTAACAGATATAAATTTAATATATGCATAAAGCATTTCATGCTTACAACATCAAGCTTTCCATAACACTACAAGATATGGAGAGCAATCTTTGTCATTATCTATCACCAAGTTCCTTGCACAGTATCTTGCCAATAGCCATCTTATTTCTTTTATTTAACTTTACAGATGTCTTCAGTCAGATAGTAAGATCATAAAGAGAGGTCAATTCAAGTCTTAAGAACTGACAGTTCTCAAAGTTGAAAATGATGAATCCTTATAGGATGTGGATTGTGAATGCTTTCTCAATTATTTATTGTTGTATCAAAAATGACTACAAAACTTAGTGGATTAAATAGGAGCAATTTTACTATTTCCCACGATTCTGTGAGCTGCCGTCAACTAAGACACTGACTCGTCTGGAACATCCAAAATGGCTCATTCACACACTGATTGTTGGTGCAGTCAATTAGCTGGGGGCTCAGCTGAGGCTGTCAAATGAAACGCCTCTCCTCTTAACCATGTTATGTGCCTGGGCTTCTCAGAGCGTGGTGGCTCAGTTCTAAGAGGCATGTAGTGAAAACTGGCAATCCTTAAAGTAAGGCTGGGTTTCAAAGTTTGTTAATGTCTCTTGTTATGCATTTCCTTGTCAAGACCAGTCACAAGGCCTACCCAGATTCAGGGCAGAGAAAATAACCTCCACCTCTTGATGTGAGGAATGGCATGTATACACACAGAGAGAGGACGTGTTGGGGGCCATTGTCCGAGACTAGTTTAGTGTCCTAGAAGAAATTATATTCTTGATGTCTCTTTGATCCCTCCTTTCAATGTAATTTTCTTTTTTTGGCAGGTATGTGGATGGAATGTGGAAAGACCCAGGCCTACGGATGTTGAAACTTTGCTTCAGTCTTTATCCCTGATATGTTGTGGCTGCCTCAGCATCACTTCTTATTTATTTGAAACATTTATACCTCCTTTCTGGGAACAAGATCTGGTTAAGCTTTATATTCAGATGTTATTGCAGATCTCTATCTGCGAAACGATTTTTTTCTCCATTCATTCCTGTTAGCCATCCTTCGCTCTAATCTTACAGTTTTTAAGAGTGTTGTTTTCCATTCTTTATCACAAGGCAGAACTTTACCAAAAGATATCAAAATGAACTAACAGTAAAATAAATACACTTTGAAAGTATATTTGATATGTTGTGGCAAAACAAGAAACATCATGATTTTTAAATTTTGAGACTTAATCCTTTCTAACATCTCCAGGAGTAAACTGTAATAGGAAATACTACTCCTGTTTTGTTTCTAAAACCAAAATCAAAGAAATTGGGAATATTAAAAACTGTAAATATATTCCACTCTAGTAACTGAAAAAAGGTGTAATATATTACAAAACAAATTACTTTTCATAACTATTAAAATAGCAGATCTCAGACATCTAACAATATTTGTCTTGAATATAGAATAATCTTTAAATATGTGGGAAAAAATCAATTACTCCATCCACAGTGTCAGGGATAATGCCTAAAGATATGCTTTTAAATATACCTGACATACCGATTTTTTTTTTTACTTTCTCAATATTCATCTCATGTATGTATATGTGATTACAGATTTATGACAGTCTAGATTTTGGAATATGATACCATCAAAATGAATTTTTATCCAGATAGTAGAGATTATTATGCTTCTTACATTTAACCATTCTGTAATGAAAATTATTTAGAAGTTTGCTTCCCTAAATTGATGGTTTTATCTTGAACTCTGAGAAACTATGAAAATCAGGCTCTTTAGGATACAGACACAAATTTACATCAGGTAGAATGTCTTTTAGCCAGGTTACAAAAAGGTAATCTAAATATGGCTTTAAAATTATGTAAATGTATTATCTTATATTAAAAAAATTGTGAACTAGGAAAGCTAGTAGGGCTTCTAATTCTTTGTCAATGCCATCATTAAGAAAAGTTCTTTCCATCTTTCTGTTGTGCAGTCCACAGCATGTTTATTTTGCCCTTTAATTTAGCTCCTATCCTAGGCACAATATGGCTATTATAATTCCTGGCATTCCATCTAGAGGTGTAACATAAAACAGAAAAACAGAATATCTATTTTCCATGTTTTGCTTTTTAAGAGCAAAGATGTTTTTCTTGGTTATCCTGTAGCAGACCTCTCCTTATTGCCCAAACTGAATCAAATTATGATTCAAAAGAACAATCCCTGTTAACAAAAATATTTGTCATTGGTTTAGGCTATTCAAATTTATTCCACATCTGGAGGCAGTCACTGTTACATAGTATGCAAATTATAGTGTTATGTGTGCTAGTGTGTGTGTGTGTGTGTGTGTGTGTGTGTGTGTGTGTGTGTTTTAATCTACATCCAGGGATTTTCCAGTAATTATAATCTGAAATCATTATTAAATCTGAGATCTAATTCCACAATTCAGCTATATTTGTCATTGATCAGTGCCAGAGATGTTGTTAATTAATTAAATCAAAGTTTGAAATAGATTTTTTATGGAACAAATTGATAGCTCATTAATCAGTAAAATCAATTTTATGAATTGAATATAATTGGTTAAATTAGTGAATTGGTGAACGTGTATGGATCAGCTAAAATATTGTAGTAACACTAGTTGCGTTTGCATGAGTGAGGCATAAGAATTTAGTTAGCCCTTCACTTTTTACCATTCAGAATGCTACGCAAGGTGTTTTTTCTGGAAATATTTCTGCGTCCAGAAACAGGAATATAGAAGTCAGTGGGTATCTGGTCCCTTTTATAAGACTGACTGAACTCAGCCTCTAGAATAGTCATGTTACCTTGAGTAAAACCTTTCATTAAAAGTGAGTTTAAAGACTGATGTGCTCTTGTCAGTTGTACCAATTTGCAAGCACCAATAGTTAGATTCTCTTCCCAGTGCAACATAGAGAGATATAATATCTACTGCTTAAAATTTTGGCCAGAATAAGAGTATTTACATCATGGAAATCAGCAAATGCTAAATATCAATTTTTGATTTTCGTATGGCTGATGTATGTTTCTATGTATGTATGTATTCATATATGCACTGAGCTGGCTGGTGGGACTGAATGAAGTTATACAACAGATTAAATGATAGAGTGTTTATATGCCTCATTATTAATATATGATCTACGTGCAGAAGAATTTGGTCTGAGACTTCCTTTCACACTTTCAAGTTTGTGAAAAAAAATAAATGTAGCCCATAACATCCTCTAAATATTCTTCTTCTATGTGAAAAAGAAAAGCAAAACAAATAAAACAAAAATAAAGCAAAAAACTCATAATTATGAACAACTGAACTGTCTTGAAAGTTCACAAATCATCTTCCCTAGGTGTGGATACCTAAATTAATTTGATTTCTGTTATTAAGAAAGAAGAATATGATTTGGGTGGGCAAAAAAGCTTTTACTAAAATTTCAAATCTGTCTCAATTTTTTTCTCATTCTGTCTCAATCTCTTTCTCCCTGCCCCTCACTGTATATATTCTCATCAGCCAGCTATTTCTGAATAATGAACACACCAATATTCATTTATTCTCATTAGGCAGGATGCAGGTTGGCTAGGGGGTTGGCTAACCTATGCTGGGTTTGGCTGAGCTGCTCTGCTCAAGCTGAAGCTCCATCTGGGCTTGGCTCCTGATGCTTGGTTAGGCTTAGGTCTGCATCATGTTTGTTAATTCTATTGGGTTGGCCAAAAAGCTCGTTCGGGTTTTTCCTTAACATCAGAAAACCCCAAACGAACTTTTTGGCCAACCCAATATGTCCCAGGCTGAAGTGGCGGCAGCTAACCTGGTGGTGTCATTTTTATGTGACGATAGATTTGCAAAAGGCCAAACCTTAGCAAGTAGGCATATGAAAAGTAACCTCCCACTATTCAAAGCAAGTCACAGAGACAAGTCCAAAATTAAAAAGCAGGAAGTATATTCCCAACATGAAGTCAAAACATCATATAACCAAGTCCAATATTTTCTAAAAAATCAAATTAGGGAAATTATACCCAAAGTTTCACAGAAACAAACCTGTACAAACCTGGCATCTATACTTAGGATTTGTAGCAAGAAAAATTTTATTGAAACGAATTAACAAAACAACAGTATTAATGAGCTGACAGCTTCAGGGCGGGAGAGAATATTTTACAAATGTGCTTACATTTAAAACACTAAAATTAAGTAAGAAATTTCAAGTTATTAGGAAAACTCATAAGGGATGGATGAGTTTGCCTCAGTTTGAATGACCAGGATTCTGTCCTGAGCCAGAAACAAAGTACTTTATACCTCATGGCACAGCAGGCAGCATGACCATCATCTTCCCTTTTGTTCCTCTTGCCCTCAAGTTCCATGGAGGAAAGGGGGGGATGCAGATGTCCAGGCAGATGTGATACAGCTCAGAAATCCTGAGCTTAGAGAAACCCTGAGTTTATAAGGGACGTGATAGCAAATATGCTCAGCCTTTGCTCTGGAGGGAGACATTCCTTTTACTTTCTTGGGCAGCAAAGAAGTTAGCTCTCTCATCTGGAGGGATGAGAGAGCTAACTTCTTATAAAAAACACCCCTAAAATATTTTAAAATGATTTGAACACCTGATTTTCTTGGGAGGTAGAATAGAGCCTTACTCTCTGGAAGATATATATTGTTTGCCCAAACTGAATGATCATAAATCATTTATTTGTCACTCATTAAATTATCTACAAAATATCAAGAGCATGTTAAGTAAAAAAGAAATTCAATATTTTCAATAGAGAGAAAAATTAAAGTGGTTAGTATTTAGTTTTATGCAATCACTGATTAAAAGCACAAGCTTTACAGCCAGACTTCTGATTTTAAATTGCCATTTACTAGCTGTATGAGCAAAGCCATATTACTTAACTTTTTTGGGTCTTTGTTTCTTCACTTGTAAAGTGAGAATCATCATCATAATTTTCTTCTTCTTCTTCTTCTCATCATCATCATCATCATCATCATCATCATCATCATCATCATCATCATCATCATCATCATCATCATCATCATCACCACAACCACCATAGCGACTATCTTACAGGATGAATGTTTAACATAGTGAAAGCACTTGGAAAAGTGCCTATTAGGTATCAAGCACTATATAAATAAACAATTATATCATAGCTTTTATACACTATTAAACCTTTACAAAGTCAGAAGGGCATTTTAACTTTATTTAGTTAAACTCTTATTTTCATGATGATAAAGACAATAGACCACTAAGCAAGTTTTCAAGGTCACAATTTCTTAGATGTGTGTACTAGTCCTGAGACCACAACTAATACCATCATCCTCCTTCTCATCTACTCATTCTCAGGGTCGCTCACCTGAAGACAACACTTCTGCAGGTCTACAGTGTTTTTTTAGTGGCATGAACCTGACCTTTATCCCTAAGGTGTCTGAGCCCTCATTGCTCTGCCCTTATGAGGTTCATTTGGTGCCATGGCCTATTTGCTATTGCTGATGACAACAGGCATCAAGAAGGATCACAGGGTATCCCCTGAGCCCTAGACATATACACCTCTGCTCCCATTACGTAGCAGCAAACTCTTGATCTTCATAATAATCAAGGCTAATTTCCCACACATTATTAAAACTTTTTTTTTGTCTGCTGGTCTAATTCTATGTAGAGTCCGAAATAACCATGCAGTATGTAAAGCATATCTTTAGGGAATGGGGAAATGTTAGTGTCCCTAGGAGACTATACTACAGCTGCTGTAGGGGAAGCACAAATTCCCCAAGTGAGTCATTGAGAGTGACGGTAAAATTACCACCCCTTCTTCTATCCTTTTTTGATTTCTGGATCTATGTATTCTAACAACATTGTAAAATGGCCATTGGATCAAAGATAATACTGAAAATTGAAGGATACTCTCTCAACAGTGAAAGGGATCATCTCTAGACTGGTGCCCAGGTCAAACCTTTAAGAGACCATTTCAATATTCTACCAGGTGAGCAGTTTACAGTTGATGCTATATGTAACTATGGATCCCTTACCTATATGTGCATTGTCACACTTTCTATAAAATGAACATCTTTCTCCAAAGGAATGTTAGGCTGGATCCTATGTTAGCAATCAATATTTCAGCTCTCCAATAGAATTGCGGGCTGAGGCACTGCAGGAAGTGAAGGCAAACCCGGACCTGTAATGCACAGTGATCTCAGTAGGATGAATTATTGCCCTTGTTAAGATCAACTTGTCACAAAGTGTTTAGTTGTTCTCCTTGACGGGTGCTACTGCATCAAGGATTTGATATTTGTCTCTTCTGCTGATATTTGATATTCTTCAGGAGCAGCAACTAGACAGTCTATGTGAATGAAAGTCTTTGCTATGCTCATGCTTAGCCTTTGACTCTGCCACCATAACTGGTGAATGAATTACGTGGACAATAATCTAACCATTTTGATGTGTCTTTGGTATTTCTGTTCCATCAACATAATCAGACATCATATCTGTGTAACTTGATGCTTATCTTTCTTATTATCTGTTACAACTTAATACTTCTGCTGTTGTTATTTCCCATTATCACTGTGAGTGAAGGAAAGATCAGTAGTGTCACCGTATCACAAGTTGTCCCACTGTTGTGATGAATCAAGTCAACAGTAATGTACTGACTATAAACAATGTGTAAAGCTCCAGACTCCCTCTTTCAGAGAACAGAAAAAATATATTCCCTATCCTCTTAAAATAGGTACGTTTTCTTTCCAGGTCTTCTCTTTATCCCTGCTTTCCTACTCCTTTGCTCAGAATAAGCCAGTCTAATTTAAAACCTATGAATATCTATATTATTTCATTCTGAAATGATATCTTTGTTGAAGATATGGTGAAGACGAAAAAAACAATGAACCTAATGTCAATTTTTCAAGCACATGTATCAGTGACCTTCTTGCCTGACTTTTATTTAGCTTAGTGCAAGGCTTTAGTTGCACAGTTATGAGGCAATATAATCTAACGTGTTCTTCTCAGAAAAAGAAAATAAGTTCCATAGTTAAATAAATTTGGTCAACCTTCTTGGAGATTCATGAGGCAAATTACCCTTCAAAAGTTTCTGTGATGTCCTATGTTATAAATAAGTATATTCTAATACCCAGAGCTTTTTAAAAAATTTAATAATACAAACCCTACTCAAATTTTCTAAAGCATAAATTTATTGTATCAATTAGTCCATAGGATAAATTGTCTACAGGATGTCTGGATCTAAGAGCAAAACTTATATCATCAAGGGCTATTGTTCTTTTATTTCTTTCTCTGTTTATTTCTATATGCTGGCTTCATTCTATAGAGGGAATCTCTTTGTGTAGTATGAAAAGGACGGCTGACATATGTAGGTTTGCATTCTCTCTGATTAGTAAAGGGCTTTAACCAGACCCACCTAGGCTTTGGGCTTGCCATTGAAAAGATCTCTGATGCCAGCAGTACAATGATTGGCCCAGCAAGGTTTACATGGTTGGCTTAGGAAGCAAGGAAGCCATCTCAAAGGAAATTGAGGGATCAGGACATGCCTTCTATATATTCTATTGTATATTACTGAACTTGTTTGAACAGAGAAGACTTTTGTTAGAAATACCTAATAAAATATTTTTGCAGAGCCTATTCAGATATTGAAATTTTTATATTTACCTATATCTGTCTGTATGTGATTCTTTCCATTAACATGAAGAAATACAACGTATGTTGAATTTCATATACATGCATAATGGCTTGAATGAACATTGTCGTTTATCTTTGAATAAAGAAAAACAGTGATGATTTTCTAGGCGTTGGTAACACATTTTAAAGACCTCACAATTTGTTACATAATCCACTGGTAAACTACTGGACTTTAAAGATTTTTTTTAATACAAAAAAGTCAGGGTTGGATAATCTAGCCAAGAACATTGAGTGAGAAGTGCTTTGATGCTCAGCTACATAATCAAACAATGTGACAATGGGAAGTAGCAAGGTCAAACGAAAAGAAGTGGTGATAAATGGGCATTGATTTCAGGTCACTGAAGTATATCTTGACCAGTAAAGTGGTCATTCCAAGTTGTTAAGAATTTCACAGTCCACAGAAAATAGAAAGTATTCTAACACTGATATGTGAAAAAACGTTGCAACATGTTTTTTTCTTAAAATATATGAGAAATATCCTGATTCAAAAATATCAAATTTAAAATGCAGTAGAAACATTCCATTTTTATATTTAAACTTGTCCATGTGTTTAGACTCAATGTTTGTAAAGGTTCCTATAATGCGAAATGAATACAATTAGAAAAAGTAAAAATAATGACGAATAACAATTGATTTGAAAGTAAAATTCAGAATTTTAGCCAGGAACTATTAAATTTAACTATTAAATTAAAATTTAGTTGGGAACATGTCAAAAAGATGGAAACAGGTTTTTTTTCAAGTTTATAAATGCAGATTTCAGAAGACATTATAAAAATAACTTCAGGGCTTCCCTGGTGGCGCAGTGGTTGAGAGTCTGCCTGCCAATGCAGGGGACACGGGTTCGAGCCCTGGTCTGGGAAGATCCCACATGCCGCGGAGCAACTAGGCCCGTGAGCCACAATTGCTGAGCCTGCGCGTCTGGAGCCTGTGCTCCACAACAAGAGAGGCCGCGATAGTGAGAGGCCCGCGCACCGCGATGAAGTGGCCCCCACTTGCCGCAGCTAGAGAAGGCCCTCTCACGGAAGCTAAGGCCTAACACAGCCATAAATAAATAAAAAAAAAAAAAAAAACAAAAAAAAACTTCAGCCCATCAACTAGTTTTTGAAACTAATCAAATTTCTAATGTTTCTATCCTCTAACTAATCCAAGGAAGAAAAAAAAGAAATAATCCCTGACATTATTTGCTCCCTTATCACTCAGAATTAGCAATCAATCATGTATTGCTGATTTTAACCCATTAAAAACTTTCATAATACTTTACCTTTAAATCATTCCCTTACTACTTCCCTAGTTCAGACATATTATTTGCCTAAACTACTGCATTAATTTATTACTCTTCTTCCTAATTCCAGTTTTTCCTCCTAAAATCAAGAATTTCTCTCTGAAGTCTAAACTTGATATCTTACTCTGCACCCTTCAGCAGGTCACCTTCAGTTACTATGTGAGTTTGGACTCCTTATTATCTATCATCCACAAGGAGTATATAACACAACTTCTGCTATGACTAAGCTTTATCTGTTGGAATTTAATGAAACAAACAACTGAGTATCTCCTCACACATGTGACTGAACTTAGGATGAATTCTGCTGCATATGTCTTAGCTCTCTGCTCAACCTGGCTTAAATAATATTTATTATTGCCAATAATAAGTATCCCCAAAATAAGATAGATTTCAGAGATGATCAACTTATCCAAACAAAAATGTCAGCAATATCTAGGCATTTTCCATCTCTCAGCTCTGCCATTTTGGGTATTGGCTTCATCGCCAGCCTAGTAGCTATTCAGGCCTCATATATACACACAGCAATATTTTTAAAAATAAAAGCTACCATAATTTTCTGTGATTTTCCTTTAGGAGCCAGATAACCACCTGTACTACATTTTTTCTTATATACCACTAGGTATGTTAGAATTGGGTAATATAATCATTTCTGAACCAGTCACATGCAAGAGGAAAGGGATTATCTCCAGAATAATCAGACTCAGCACTGAAGGTCTGAGTAGGGCAGTGGAAACTGTGGGTCATGACTATATTTGGGAGATATGGCACCTGAACAAAACTGGCATCTTATTAGACAGACAGAATGAGGGAATGGATGCTATTTATTTTGTCTATTGATTTGCTAGGGAGGATTTCCTAATCCTAAACATCATTTAAAACATAAGTCAGACACTGTCTTCTTGAGGCAATCCCCTCTAATTCTTTTCACCCTTGTGCCAGAGTGAGTGGGCAATTCTTTCTTGAAGCTCTAATAGGTTATACCTATCATTCAGTATTAGGGTTATTTGTTACTATAATTGGTTCTTCTAATAATCTCTGAGTACTAAGAGAGCACAAATATTTCATATTCATTCTACTGTACACAATATGATATTTCAACAATATCTGTTGAATGAATAGCTGAACACTCTGCAAATTATTCAGTCACTAAAATGTTCTAGTAGAACCGCTTCTTTTGAGTAACTTAGAAAAACCTTTGGGTATTTGAAAATAGTAATAGGAATTTATTTTAAAATATTTCCTTTCTTATAGTCTACTCAAAACTTGTTAGGATTATAAAATAAAACATAGAAGATGGAGTTTCCCTAACTTTCTAAACTAGGTTAGGGATCTCTGATATATTCTGTTATTTTCAAGTCTTCCTTGAGGGAAGATATGCCAGTGGGCCTGTTTGTCATAGTTCCCTCAGCATTTAGCCAGTGTGTATTCCATGGGCACTCCATAAATATATATGATGAAGTAAATATACTAAGAATATTTACAATTTTACTTGCTATGCAATATAACATCTTATTTACCTTTTCCTACATATATATCTTTATTCATTAGTATGTTGCAGGAAACACCACTTAGGATCTCAGAGGAGAGTTCAAATTAATACTGTACTTATTGGCAGGAGTCCAGAGAGTGTCCATCCCTTTAAAGTTAGATCAGCTGCTTGTAAGCCTCAACTGACATCAGTCAAAATAGAGGTCCCCATTCTCAGACACAGCAGATTTCAAGGCCTCCATCACAAAAAGGGAGCCTGTGCTATTGGAATAAGATCTTTGTTTTGCCAGTCTTGGTACCCGTCACCAAGAGTCATGAAGGACTCTCTGAACACTGAATGCTTCTGGTCAGATCACCCACTCCTCTTTCCCTTCTAACATTCTTTGCTCCCCACCACTGTCTGTCTTGGGAACAGAAGGTATAATCTCATTATGTCTTTTAAACCTGTCTCTGTCATTTAGCACAAGAACTTCAGTTCTGATAGATCAATCCTTTTGCCTGGATTTCAGTCCCCATAGGATTCTATACACTGAGTTCCTTGTTTCCATTTTACAAACCTTATCAACTACCAAAATATTGCACTAAACCATCTATAACTCATATAGTCAGTCATCAGCAAAGTTTGTGACATTTTGCAATTCTTCCTTGAACAATCATTTCATCTTTTTCCACTCTGAAACCTGGTTCTGCTTTGAGTTGATTGTTTCAATGACAAAGTGTCAGTGTTTTGTTTTTTCCATACTTCTTGATCTACTGAAACTCAAGGTGGGTAGTTTTCTTCCTTGCTCTTCCTTGTCTCTTTCAAATTGTTCTTTCTCTCTTCACCAGAAAAAAAGTTATTCAGCTGTGAATCAGACTCTACCACCAACTGTTATTGCTTGTTTTAATTATCTGCTGATCCTTGGGTCAGTCTCCCTTCTGATATAAAGACTTTAGCTCCTGCCACACTGATGGTCTCTCCAACACAGCCACTGTCATGAATCTCAGTAATTTCAGTGTCTATTACCACAGCCTCTCAGTTTCGTGAAGTTCTCTCTTCCAACTGTCAGGTCTCCAGCCCCATCTTAGACTATACTAGATGTTGGCATTATCAATAGCTCTGTCATTATCAATTAACTCAATTTCAAGCATCTCACTCTCCAGCCACCATCTCCCATTTGCCCAATTTCTTCATTAAACATACTTTCAGTCTTACTGAGAGCTGTAAAGCATTGCTTCCACTAATATCCCTCCTCCTGCTTCTAGCCTCCTTCTTTGCTTACAGTTTTAATCCTATGTTTAATCATTACATATCATCTAATTCCTTTCTCATCTTTTGCTCTGCTGTACTAATATGGCTAAATTACAATCCTATATAAATCAAATCTCTACCCACATAACATCTGTATCCACACAGAGAAACACAGATAGAACAAAACACACAACCATTCTGACTAAATTTATGATCACCTACCTCAAGTGGTAACACTTCTTCTTAGTTTGAAGGGTTAATACTTCTTCTTCTATTACAGGCAATTCTGTAATATTTCTTTAGTCCTTTCTCTTCCTCCTTCTCCTAAGTGACCATTCCAGTACTTCTCCTCTTCTTTAACATACATCTTTCCTTATCCTCACTCTCAAAATATGATCTGAGAAAAAGAAGCAATCACAAGAGAAAATCCAAAACCACTGCTACTTGCCTATACTTATCTGTACCTCTGCCCATATCTTCTATGCTTTATGTCAAAATGAATGAACTGTCTGTCCTCTTAGCAAAGGGTAGCCCCTTCATTTTACATTATACTTCATCTTTTCTGTACTACATGGGAATATGGGAACATTTCTCCAGAAATCCCACTGTCTGATTCTTGTAATATCAATCTCTCTACAGGACCATCCCCAGCAGTATAAAGACCAGATGTTATTTTCCCAACATAAATATGCCTTTTTTAACCCAGTTTTCATGCCAGATTTTCAACCATTTGTTTCCTTCTGTTTACCATAAAACTTATTAAAGGAGTCCTCTATAACTGATCTCTATAAATCATCTCCCTATATTCTTTGTTCAACCCACTCCTTTCAGCCTTTTGTCACCAGAATTTCATTATAACTGTTCATATCAAGGTCACCAGTGACCTCCAAATCTCGCTATATACAAAGACCAATTTTTCAGGACTTTTTTCATTTAAATTTTAATAACTTTTTGGTAAAGTTGATTACATTCTTACACTTGAAACACTTTGTTTAATTACTTTCCAGAATATACCTTTTCTATTTTTTTCCTACCTCTCTGAGCACTCAAACCTCTTTGCTGATTCTTCTTTAATTCTCTGCTGAAATGTCCTCAGGGTTAATTCTTGGACACTTTTTTTGAATACCTATTGTTCTTCCTTAGTGATTTCACTGAATCTCCTCTCTTTAAATAACTTCCTAGGCTGATATCTGCCATCTTTATATTCCCAAATTTGATGTCTTCATTGAATTCAAATTCATAATGCCCAAATGGCTATTCATTATCTCAGAGGCAACTAAATTCAATATGTGACAAACTCATCTTCTATGTCCCAAATGTGCTCCTCCTGCGAACTTTCCATCTTAGTAAATGAAACCCAGAAAGAAAATCTTGGAGTCACCAATGACTGGTCTTCTTTTTGTCTCTGTCTGTCTCTTTGTCACTATTTCATTCACTCCTCCTCTCTCCCTCTATCTCTCTTTCTTTGACACACACATATAACCCACCAACAAAGCCTTTTGGCTATAATTACAAAATATATCCACATATGATCATTCACTTCCTTTGTTACCTTCCTCATCCAACCACTGCCACCTCTAGATAGGATAATTGTACTATCTTTCCAACTCTTGTAACTACTCATGCCTTTGCCTTCCTTCCTTATATTTTGCACTCCATTAAACACAAAGCATATCATGCCCCCCATCTGCTCAAAATTCTTAAATATCTTTCTATTTCACTCAATAAAAGCCAGTTCTGATCACTGTTACAGCAAAACTTGCACCAGAGTTCAATAGGCAAGGATGACTTTCAAGGCTACTGCAACCGAGGAGAGAGAACATCATTTCAGTCTGAACAAAATTCTATTGAAATAAAGGGCAAGAGGATTTTTAAGCACTGTAGTGAGGTAAAGGAAAAGTATTGGAGGATGGTAGGACACTGTGTTTGCTAATTGGATTTACCCAAAGGCAAAATAAACTTCTGATATCTTTTAAGACAGAAGATAGTTTTACAGCTTGGAGCAAGACATGCAGAGAAGTTAGGCTCCTATGCTCCCACAGAAATTGTACAACAGGGTGCTATCTTTCTAGACAATTACAGTTCAAAGGGATGGCTCCCCAGGTCCTTGAGAAAGACATTCCTGGGTTTTGAAAGTGGCAGGAGGCTTTTTAAAGGATTTACATCTAAAAGGTGCAGAGGTGCAGAAAAGGAATTTACAAGTTTTCTAAAGTAAATTCATTAAGAAAAAAGATATATAGATATATCTGTATATCTATATCTCTTTCTCTCTATATATACACTGATGCATGTATTCATGTGTATGCTCATACCTATATGTATATTTACATATATTTATATCTCTCCTCTAGTTTCTCTTTATATTTCTGGCTTTGAATCTTGAATAAGATGTAGAGTGGAACAATGAGACTGTCTTAGATAAAGTTTCCCAGAGGCAGATACTGAAGTAAAGATTCATATGTGAGTGATTTACTGAGGAAGTGACTTATTAATGAAGGAAGTGAGGAGCAGGACAACGGATGTTAGAGGGCCAAGTAAGGGTGCTATTTCTGAGGAAGACCCAGCAAAGCTGAATCCTACAGAAAATCCTAGAGTATAACTTTACCATTAAGGTTGATCCATCATCAATCCTAGAGTCAAGTAAAGTCAGCTTTCACAATTCTATATTGACAGTCATTGGCTGTGGGATGAACAAAGGAAATGGAAACTCTCATACACTTTGGGATCTCTGTACATGAGTCTGAAACAGCAGTAGTGTCCCCAGAATGTTTTCTGACAGCAGCATGCTACCATTGATCAGAAACTGAGGAACAGACACCCAGAAGTGCCCTAAAAGTAATCTGCTGGAATAGTCTTTTGGGAACATTCAATTGAGGAAACTCTGTCACTGTTTTTATTCAGAAGCCTTTGTATATATAGCATATTGTATCTCTATACTATAGTGAGATCCTAGGGGAACTTTTCATTAAGTAAGCTTGGCCGTGCTTTTGTACAACGACTCATCTTTGCACACTGGGCTTAATATAGCTAGAGATAACATTTTACATTTTCATAAGTTCCTTTTGTCTCAACTTATAAGGTGATAAATACAAGAAGTTAAGTATGCTGGGCACTGAGTAACTTAAAGATAAAATCTTCTTACTTTAATACAAAGAAGAATGTCTATCAAATTTCAGTTCTAGAGAGTTTACTTGCTCTATTTTCTCAACCAATTTAACACACAATTTTACAGTTAAGTTCCAAGTGGAAAAGCCAAATACTTTTGCTTATTTCACAAGCGAATGAAATCAGTGACTTATCCATGATCATTCCCTTTTTCTTCTGACTTTCCAACTATATTCAGTAAAAAGTACGTTATAGTTCCAATAGTAAAGTGGTTTTGAGTTATCTGGTCATTTGGACCCTATCCTCTCTTCTAGACTTACATTAAATGGTAGAAGTAATTTTTCTACCATTTTGCAGTGGGATGAACTTTTCTTAAATAACATTGCACATTGACCTTTGTTTTTATTCCTAAAAATGAAACTTTGATGGTATACTGTCTAATATTTTCCCACATATAGCAGTCTGTAGATCATAAATATAATCAACAATAACTAAAATAGCAGATATTGACTAGTAAAAATAGAAAAGAAAATCAAAGACATAGTTATAGAATATAAATAGGTAGAATAAACAAATAGATATCTACTATTTTACTAGCTATTGAGTGAAACCAAGATGAGTTAAAAAATATTCCCCAAATTTTGATAAAGTTTATTTAACTCCAATGTCTGGCAAACTGTCCATTTTTTGCATATGATTATTTCAAGTATTGAGACAGTATATCACAATTTTAATAGATTTTGTAAAAAGCAGTTTTAAGTTTACAAAAAATATGGAAAGTTACCATATACTCCCTCCCCACCCGATTCCCCCTACTATTAACATGTTGCATTAGGGTGATACATTTGCTAGAACTGGTTAACTAATATGGATACATTATTATTATTATTATTATTATTATTATTATTTTAAACATCTTTATTGGAGTATAATTGCTTTACAATGGTGTGTTAGTTTCTGCTTTATAACAAAGTGAATCATTTATACATATACATATGTTCCCATATCTTCCCTCTTGCATCTCCCTCCCTCCCACCCTCCCTATCCCACCCCTCTCGGTGGTCACAAAGCACCGAGCTGATCTCCCTGTGCTATGCGGCTGCTTCCCACTAGCTATCTATTTTACATTTGGTAGTGTAGATATGTCCATGCCACTCTCTCACTCTGTCACATCTCACCCCTCCCCCTCCCCATATCCTCAAGTCCATTCTCTAGTAGGTCTGTGTCTTTATTCCCGTCTTGCCCCTAGGTTCTTCATGACCTTTTTTTTTTTTCCCTTAGATTCCATATATATGTGTTCACATACTGTATTTGTTTTTCTCTTTCTGACTTCACTCTGTATGACAGACTCTAACTCCATCCACCTCACTACAAATACCTCCATTTCATTTCTTTTTACGGCTGAGTAATATTCCATTGTATATATGTGCCACATCTTCTTTATCCATTCGTCTGATGATGGACACTTAGGTTGTTTCCATGTCCTGGCTATTGTAAATAGAGCTGCAATGAACATTGCGGTACATGACTCTTTTTGAATTATGGTTTTCTCAGGGTATATGCCCAGTAGTGGGATTGCTGGGTCGTATGGTAGTTCTATTCTTAGTTTTTTAAGGAACCTCCATACTGTTCTCCATAGTGGCTGTATCAATTTACATTCCCACCAACAGTGCAAGAGTGTTCCCTTTCCTCCACACCCTCTCCAGCATTTACTGTTTATAGATTTTTTGATGATGGCCATTCTGACCTCTGTGAGATGATATCTCATTGTAGTTTTGATTTGCATTTCTCTAATGATTAATGATGTTGAGCATTCTTTCATGTGTTTGTTGGCAATCTGTATACCTTCTTTGGAGAAATGTCTATTTAGGTCTTCTGCCCATTTTTGGATTGGGTTGTTCGTTTTTTTGTTATTGAGCTGCATGAGCTGCTTGTAAATCTTGGAGACTAATCCTTTGTCAGTTGCTTCATTTGCAAATATTTTCTCCCATTCTGAGGGTTGTCTTTTGGTCTTGTTTATGGTTTCCTTTGCTGGATACATTATTATTAAATGAAGTCCCTAGTCTACTTTAGCATTCCCTCTTTGTGTTGTACAGTTCTAGGGATTTGGAAAATCATAATGCCATTTATCTGCTTTTACAATATCAGAAGAATAGTTTCACTTCCCTAAAAATGCCTTGTATTCCATGTATTTATCCCTTCTACTTCTCTACCTGAATCCCTGGCAGCCACTCATCATAGTTTTACCTTTCAATGTACATATCACATTTTCATTCATAGTTTTTACAGCAGCAACACATTCTTTTTGTCTACAAATTAGTTGATCAAGGGAAGTTTTGATTTTTTCAGACTTTAATATAAAGGATGATTGTGATCTAGAATTAAATATTTGCCTAGGCAGAAATTAAGACTTTTGTTTGCTTCTCCTTTCCCCTTCATGTCTGAAATTTTGGTCACAGAACATATGTCCTGATGAAGATTGACTTAAGTTTTCAATTCCTCTGTGTAAATATCAAGGAACATGATTTCCTGATTATGTGTTAGGAGAATGTTTAGTTTTGTCAGAATCTGCCAAGCAAGAGTTCCTGTTATTCCAGCATTTTGTGTTATCAGTGTTCCAGATGTTGTTTATTTTAATAGGTGTGTAGTGGTATCTCACTGTTGCTTTAATTTGCATTTCCTTGATGACATATGATGAGGAACATCATTTCTTATGCTGATTTGCCATCTGTACATCTTCTTTGGTAAAATGTCTATTAAATACTTTGACCCATTTTTTAATCAGATTGTTTGTTTCCTTATTATTGAGTTTTAAGAGTTTTTTGTATATTTTAAATAAGAGACATTTTTAAGATATGTCTTTTGCAAATGACAAAACAAAAACAAAATAAACCAGCTTATAAGGGAGAAAAAAAAACAAAACAACAAAACTAACGACTAACAGAGAATCAGTAAAGTTTTCTTGATGGTTTGGATTTATCTCTAGCAACCAGGAAAAAAAAGCCATGTTTGGTGTACAGCTGCACATGCCGCATACCTCTCTAGCATACAACTTTCATGGCTCAGGTGAATACAAGAGGAATTTCTGTGAAAAGCCTCTTAAGTTATTATAGGATAATCTTTATTAAAAAGTTAAACTCATATTTCTCATAGAAATGTAAAATAAGTACATGCCAAAAAATTTGTGTAACTCAATTAATGAGGGAACCATTAAGGTGTTACAACCAGTTCAAAGGAGAAATCAAAACACCACATATCAAGAGTGTTGAAATTAAGGTGAAAGTAGATACAAAATTGGCTTCTTCCACAATGGAGGTAGAGAGAGAAGAAGAATGGAAATTTGAGGGAAATCTGGAAGTATAGACCTTGGGTACTCAGTTTTTGTTTTATTTTTGTTTTCCTCATTTCAAAGGCTATCACAATTTTTTTTAAACAGAAGATAAAGGCAAAATATTATTTACTATAGGAACATTTTTTTACAAATATAAAATACAAAAAGGACATCTAACACATGCTCTTAGAAATCAGGATAGTGGCTTTTATAAACTAAATGTTTCTATCTCCCTAAAATTCATATGTTAAAGTCCTAACTCCCAAGGTGATGGTATTTAGAGATGGGGCTAGGTTTCAATGAGGCTATGAAGGTGGTGCCCTTATTATGGGATTAGTGCCCTTTAAATAAAAGAGGAGACAAGAGCTCTCTCTCTCTTTGCTATTGGGAGCACAGCAGGAAGGTAGCCATCTGCAAGCCAGGAAGACAGCCTTTACCTTAACTGAGTCTGCTGCCACCTTGATCTTCCAAGCTTCCAGAACTATCAGAAATAAATTTCTGAAATACATATTCTTCTCAAGTTCATATGTAACATTCATCAAGATAGACTAGTCTTGAGGCATCAAATATACCTTAACAAATTTAAAGTAACAGAAATCATACAATGTATCCCTCAAATCACCATGGAATTAAACTAAAAATCAATAATGGAAAGATAGCTAGAAAACCCAAAAATCTTTAGAGATTAAACAATACACCTTTAAGTAATACATGGGCCACAGAACAAGCATGAAGATAAATTTTAAAATATTTTTAATTAAATGAAAATTAAAACACAACTTATCTAAATTTGTGGGATGCAGCAAAAGCACTGCTTAGAGGTAAATTTATAGCAGTTAATGCATGTATTAGACAAAAGAGAGACCTAAAATCAGTAATCTAAATTTTTACCTTAAGGAGCTAGAAAAGGGAAAGGAAATTAAAAGGAAGCAGAAGAAAAAATATATATAAATTAAAGCAGAAATCAATGAAATTGAAAACAAGAAACTAATAAGAGAAAATCCATGAAGCCAAAAGTTGGTTCATTGAAACGTTAAATAAAATTAATAACCTGTTAGCCAGGCAAATCGAGAAAAAATTTTAAAAAAAGAAGCCACAAATTACTAACAGAAAAAATGAAAGAGTGGCCATCACTATTAATCTCATGGACATTAAAAGGATGATAGAGGAATATCATGAATCTATGCCCAGAAATTTGATAATTCAGATAACTGGGTCAATTACTTGAAAGACACTCTACCGAAACTCACAAAAGGAAAAAGCAATAATCTGACTAGACCTATATCTATGAAAGAAATTGAATCAACATTAATAGCCTTAAAAAGTAGAAAGCACCATATCCAGATGGTTTTACTGGTGAGTTCCATGAAACATTTAAGGAAGAAATGATACAAATTCTCTGCAATCTTTCAGAAAGAAGAAGCAGAGGAAATACTTCCTGATTCATTCTATGAGTCTAAGATTGCCCTAATACCAAAACCAAACAAATACACTACAAGAAGGAAAATTACAGACCAATATCTCTCACAGCATAAATACAAAACTCCTAAACAAAATATTAGCAAATAGAATCCAACAATGTATAAAAATATACATCATAACCAAGTGAAATATTCCAAGTATGCAAGGCTTATTTAACATTTGAAAATCAATTAATGTAATCCATCACACCAAGAGGCTAAAAATAAAAATTATATGCTTTTATCAATTAATGAAGAAAAAGCATTTCATAAACTCTATCTATTCATGTTAAAATCTGTAAGCAAACTGAAAATAGAGGGGAACTTCTTCAATTTGATAAAGAGCACCAAAAAAGAAAAAAAAATCTCCAAATACTTTTAAAAATTATTTGAGAATCAAATCATCATGATTTTCCTAGTTTTATATTCAAAACCACTTCCATAATAATTTGGAATAAGCATACTCTGGTATATGTGTCCACATTTGTACATACAGATAAGTGATTCTTTGAATGAAATAATAAATATGGAGCATGGCCTGGATAAATAATTCATAATTTGTATCAGTGCTTGTAAATGTGATCAAAATGGATAGAATAGATTTTATTGTTAACTAACGATTTTGAAAAGTCAGATTTAACCACAATGTGAACTTAAATACTATTCTTACTCAAGCACTGGGTCAGTTAGGTTTTGAAGTTAGAGTATGTTAATGAGACAAAGGATTTTATTCTCATATGAGTCAGTATCATCATATATTGTGAAGCATTTTATTAAAGCTACACCCCTATGAGTATACAACATATGTCAAAACGGAAGGTTGCTTCATAAAACATATGTGCTTCTGGGTAAGTCAATCATAATCACTGGAAATTCAACTTCACTCTTCTTAGTAAGTGGCATCTTCATATGAAGGGTATAATGTATGAGAAATGTATGTTTGTAGTCTATTTTCAACAATATTTTTAACTTTGTAGTGAATCACGAAGTAGGAAACAAATTTGGCCTGGAGATCAACATTTTAATTTAAATTACATGTATGTTTTGTAAGTTCTCTTGAAATATTTTACATTATTAATTATCTTCATTAGGGAGGATCATAAAATATGCATAATGTGACTCCAGGTCAGCTCAACACAAAGCAAAAACAAAAAGTTATACCTACTATTCTTCTTATCCTGAATAATGTTAATTCCTTTGTTATAATTTACAGAGTCCACTGGATAAACATTTTTTAAACCTTATACTTCTGTGATTTCAGTGTATGAAACTGCAGTTGTGATCTGTAAAAACTATTGTTTTAGGTAAAATGTGATTCTTACTTGCTAGGAGATCCAGAGACAAACTTGAAATTTATATTTTTATTTCTGGTTTTGTTCAATGCATTTTCATGAGCACTTTTACATTTACTCACTAATATTGACACAGATTTTAAATATATATATTTATTTATATAATAAATTACTTTCTTAACTTCTATAATTTTTAGATATTTTGTAAGCTCTCTGCATTTTTTAGCACAGTGGGGAGGGGATTTCAGGAAATTTTGTTGTAGGGTTTTTTCCCCCAGTATATTCCTCTAACTTCAGATCATTTTTGTCATATAATTTTGCTTTCTTTTTTTTTTTTTTGGTATCACAAAAGGTTTTGAATTTATTTTCTATTCATAATTTAAAAAAATAGCAGTACAGATGACCTTTGATCAACACAAATTTGAACTGCATGAGTCCACTTACACATGCATTTTAAAAATAAATATGCAGTTGGCCCTCCATATCTGGGCATTTGCATCCATGGATTCAACCAATTGTAGATTACAGACTTAATACATGATCCATGGTTGGTTGAATCCATAGATGTTGAACTTGTGGACATGGGAATATGGATACCATTGTGGATTTTGGTATTCCCAGTGGGCCCTAGAGCCAATCTTCTTAGATATCAAAGGGAGACTGTAGTTGTTATAATTATTTAAGTGCACAACTGGGAGGAAAATATAATAAAGTGATAAAGTTTACTGATTCTATAGACAAAAGCTCAAATAGAAAGAATCACGTATTTGAAGTGAGAAGATCAGGGCTAAAGTTTCCCCCATACTTACAACTAGCCATATGAACTCACCTATACATATTAACTTCTCTGAGTGAGATTGTTTTATGATCTTTATTAAATAAGATAATGTTCCTCAATATGGAATAATATTAAAGTTGCTTTAATTTTTTTAGATTTCCAGTTGAATTCTGTTATTATTTTAATTAAAATGTTAAATATTTGCAAACATATAGGTAGATTTAAGTTTCTTATGCTTTTACTCATATGCAACTATGAAACAAAGACAAATTTAGAAATTAAATACAAAAAATCTAAAAATTAAATTTAAATTAGTACACCAATTCAATGTGACAAATGATTTTTTTAATAAATTTAAATAGCTGTTCATATTAATTAAATCAGCTAAAAATTGTTATTGAATGGAAATATTGGTTCAGTTATTGTGACCTACCCTAGAATTACAGTGATGAGAAAAAACATACATGACTTTATTCTCAAGAATGTTCTTTTGAATTTAGCATGACTGCACCATGATTTACAATGTAATGACACAATTCTCACAAAAGTGAATCTGTTCAAATAACTCAAGAAAACATTATGTAAATTAACATTTAATTGAAGTTAGTTACAGAATAAAACATTTCTGGTTTTTAAAAAATTATTTCATGCAAATAAAAGGTACTAAATTAGTAATAATTTGCACCAGCATGACACTAAACAAAACTACAAATGGAAGCACTAAAATCACTTGCCTGTATTTGGCTATAAGGATCCAGGTGACACACAATATGCTTACAGTATTTTTTTAAAAGATTATCTTGAAAATAATTTTTTAAACCAAGAATTCCCAGTACATAATGCTTTTTTTATGGCTGGGTAATATCCCACTGTGTATATATACCACATCTTTATCCATCCATCTCTCAGTAGACACTTAGGTTGCTTCCATGTCTTGGCTATTGTAAATAGTTCTGCTATGAACAGTGGTGTGTGTGTATCTTTTCAAATTATGGTTTTCTCATGATATATACCCAGGAGTGGGATTGAAGGATCATATGGTAGCTCTATTTTTAGGAACCTCCATACTGTTCTCTATAGTGGCTGTACCAATGTACATTCCCACCAACAGTGTAGGAGGGTTACTTTTTCTTTACATCGTCGCCAGTATTTATTATTTGTAGAATTTTTTGCTGATGTTCATTCTGACTGGTGTGAGGTGATACCTCACCGTAGTTTTGACTTGCATTTCTCTAATAATTAGCAATGTTGTGCATCTTCTCATGTACCTTTTAGCCATCTGGATGTCTTCTTTGGAGAAAAGTCTATTTAGATCTTCTGCCTGTTTTTTGATTGGGTTGTTGGCTTTTTTGATATTGAGCTATATTAGTTGTTCTGTATATTTTGGAGATTAATCCCTTGTCAGTTGCATCATTTGCAAATATTTTCTCCCTGTTTCCTTATTTAGATAACTGGCTTTGATGCTCTATATCTAGCCTTAGAATTTCTTTGGCTTAGGTTCAGTTATAGCCATATACTACACTCCAAGGATGGTTAGATTGAAATTGAGGAATGATAACATGATTTATCCAGATTCACTTTGGTGATGTGCTTCTCTGACCAAGAATCAATCCACTACTTATATCAGCAAATTTTAGGTGCTAAGTCTCAATGTAAAATAAACTATTTTATTATTTTATACTCACATGTTAACATGTCCATCCCTAGAACTACATACCAATGATCTAATTAGTATATTCATATCTAGGAAACTACACTTTCCAATCAGTTTTGAACTTTGAGCTCTTTTGATCTAATTAATTTGATTATAACTACCAACTCATTTACCTGGAATTATGTTTGTAGTCCTAAAACTACTGGTATAGATAAAGATTAGTCTTTTGTTTTGTGTTGTAATGCTCTGAATGCGCTTTGAAATAATATATTTGCATAGAACTAAGTCCATGAATTAGGTAGGTCATGCATTATTTTATCAATATTATTATTTCTGTTTTTATACGTTAATTCACTGTGGCTTAAAAATTGCTTCTAAATTCATGAATGTTAATATTATGGACAGAACTTGAACACAGATCTTCAGACACTAAATTATTTCTACTTACCAATTTAATCGATATTATATCAGTTAAGTCTAACACTTGAAGTGTACTATAGTAGATACTAAGCATATGAGATTGATTAAAAAAAAAGAAAAAAAAGACCTCTGATACTAAGGCACTTTGAGCTCCTATAACAAAATAACATAGACTGAGTGGCCTATAAACAACAGAAATTTATTTCTCATAGATCTGGAGACTGGAAGTCAGAGGACACGGTTCTGGTGAAGGCCCTCTTCTAGCTTGCTGACTTCCAATTTCTTGCTGTGTCCTTATACAGTGGAAGAGTTGAGGGATTTATCTCAGGCCTCTTTTATAAGGATATTAATCCCATTCATGAGGGTTCTGCCCTCATGACCTAATCACCTCCCAAAGGTCCCACCTCTTAATACCTTCACCTTAGGTATTAGGTTTTCAACCTACAAATTTTGAGGCGACACAATTATTCAGAACATAGCAGAGACTAAGTTATTATTCACTAATCTATCATCAATCACTGAACATTGATTGGAATGATGTGTCATAATAGAGAATTCACTATTATTATCACCAGTAGATATATAAAAAGAGATATGTACAACTGCCTCCCTTGAAGTATCAGAAAAGGTTCACAGAAAAACTGGTGTTTGTGTTGAATCTTAAATGCAATTCATGGTTTTCATGACTGAGTTTAAAAAGAAAATTATTTCAGGTTAGAGGAAGTACCATGTTAAGTAGAATGGTGGAAAGATATAGGCTAAGATCACTGTATTCAAACAGTTGGTTCATGAAGAAACAGTGGAGATCTTTAATCAAGAGTTGACATGATCAAATCTCTTTTGGTAAAAGATAACATGGAGAGCATTAAAGAAGAGTCTGTAGAGAAATAGGAGTTGCTGGCAAAAACAATCAAACAAAAAACAAAGAAAACAAAATAAGATAAAATGTTAAAACGATGCTGCATTGATCTGTCAGAATTGAATCAACTGAGAAAGTGCCATGAAGTGTACAGAAGGTTGAAGGATTTAATGATCATCTAGATTTTAAGAACTAAGGAGATGGATGAGTTGCGGACTAACTGTGCACATGGCAATGCTATCAACTAATGAAACAAACCAAAATAGTAATGATGATAATAATAATGATAATGAAAACTATGAGTCTGAAAGGGAGAATTATAAATTGGAATTTGTGTGTATGCTAGGAGTTTCTGAGATGCATCCATTCAATAATTTCATAAGTGTATGTCTATTAAACACTTATTATATGCTAGGTGCTGGTTTTTTATTTATGAATAAAACAGGCAAGATGAGATATTATAGGTTAGTGGATGAAGTAGGTAGTAAGCAGATTAACAAACAAATACATAGATAGCTGGAACTTGGAGCATTTTCTATGAAGAAAATTAATAGGATGCCATGATAGAAGAACTGAACTGATTTATTTAGATAAGAATGTCTTATCTCTGAGCAGGGAACAGCTGAAAACACAGACACAGGCCTTGGAAGCTAGGTCTGAACTGAACATACAGATTGGAAGATCATCAACATATAGCTGGTAATTGAAAGTGGAAAAGCTTCTAAGAGACAGTGTGACAAATTAGAAAAAGCCATTTAGCTAATGATAAACTAAACTGATTAACTGGCCATATTTATTTGTTTCAACAATACTGTAAAGAGATTGAGGCTATATTTATAGGTTTTTAGAAGGGATTATGTCATAGTAGGGTTTTTGAAAATGGATCTATATAAAGAGAAAAATGAGTATTCCCAAGCCAGCCAGTAAATCGACATCATAGACAGCATAAAATATTGAGGTTCTTTTTTCTGGTTCATTCTTTATGACATAAATCTAAAATTAAATAATGTTCATAAGATATAGTATAACTGTAAATGGTAACAATTTACTGGGATATGTAAACATGACTGTACATTCTAGGAAATAAAATTTTAATGCTAAAAATAAATTCTTTGGGAGTAGCTGATTTCTTACTAATGAGTAAAGGTAAACCCAAACTAATGCAATGATTTCATCCTCATTTTTGTTGATAACATTAAACTCATGATTAGAGAAAGAAATAGCATATTGTGAAGTGAATTCTTCAAATGATATACTCAAATAAAAATATGTTTATTCATATGGATAGGAGTTGGTTCTAAAACTCTAAGTATTTTAATTATAACAGTACTTTAATCATATAAACATACAAGAACTTGTTCTTGTTACTGAATATAATACTCATTTTATTCAAGCAATCAAATGTGTTTTTTCATCTACTTACATATTGATGTAATAGCTGAGGTAATACTTTTCTTCTAAATATTCTTATGTTTGATGCAAAGAAAACAAAAACAAACAAAAATTTCTTATTTAAGGTCAGTTGTAAGTGAGGTTGCCTGTCGATTAAAAAGAAAAATCAATTCAGGCTATGTCAAACCAAAAATGAATAAGTTTTTGTACAGACCAAGACAAACCTGAAGAAGAGATTGAAACTAGTCACTAACCACTATTTTTAAAAAGTTATGTTAAGAAATCTAATTTGATCAATTAGCAACTGTTAGTGCCAAATTGAGTTAGTGCCCATGGTGAGAGTGGTTTGTTCATATTCAACTGCAGAGAATACTACTAACTGGTAATGAGATGTTATATAACCATAGAATAGGATGTGTACACTATACTACACTACAGAGCAGAATGTTTAACTTTCAGATATTTTAGGAAACGTTTTGAAAGCAATGATCTCAACAGTTTCAGTACAATGAATTAAAACAGTATGTGTCACATAAAATGCACTATGTGTTGGAAAATATAAAATAGTATGTTTCTGAAAATTACCTTTCCCCAGTGAAATACAGTTGTATTTTAAAGTTTTTATTTCAGTGTGTATTCAGTCTCTAAGAAATTAAATTCAAAATATATATTTACCTTAAAAATATGTTAGAATGGAAAAATTATTAGTTTACCTAATTACTATTAATTAGTCAGTGTTTTAGTCTTCCTAGACTTTATAATTCTCTACCCAAGAAAAAAACTGAAAATCCAAAAGAAAGAACTTTCATGATATCAATCCAGGGAATGTAAGGCACCATGATTGACTAAAGAGAAGAATTTGGTTGGAAGAGATCACCAGTGTCCTTTGAGCTATAGTGTTTTGTATACAGTGACATTAAGTGGGATTTAGAGATGGTTAGATAGGTGAACTATTTGGTTGGCCAATAAATTAACTCTGAAGACTTTTTGAAAATTAAGATCCTAAAACTCTACATGGGTTTCATCTGTTTTTAAGGCTACATATTTTTTTCATTTTCTTTCTTTCTTTTTTCATTTTTTTACCCCTCCAGAGGAAGAGGGGGACTGGATGTTGTTTTCAAAGAAAAAAAACAATGTAGTAGCTGTCCAACTAAAACATGATTTTACTTCAATGCTGGCCAATACCCTTAATGGCCACGTATTTTTCCTACATTTCAAAATTGTTTTGAGTAGTCAGGGAGGGAAGTAGAGTGCCTGTAATTCCTTCTTACTCCTCAGTTTCTTATATAATTCAACAGCCAGCAGTGGCTCTATTGTCTCTGGAGTCTTTGTTTGGCTAAAGATGCCACTTCCTTAGGTTCACGTTCCTTTATTATAGAAAATATTTTAATTGCTGAAAGATAGCTATCCAGTTACAGCATTTTTTATTCACTTAATCAAAAACTTCATCCAAGCCACCTGCGATTGCCCTGCTACATGTCTTTTCTACCTCATTCCACATCTTACAGCTGAGGCACAACAGGTCTTCAGGTCTTTCAGTCTTTCTCTGGCTCATGATATATTTATGGTGTTCATAAAATCCTCTCCAGAATGACCATAATGATATGCTCTCCTGAAATAGGAGAGAAGAGCGAGGTTCACTCCCTCGCCTCTGCCTAGCTTTGGGTATCCAGAGAAGATAGAAAACATCTTTCAGTGACTTACTTCTCGCCACCCCTCACCCTACCATTCCTCAGTATCTCTTCCCCAGGCAAGCATTGGTTAGATTACACAATGACCAGTCTTAGCAGCGCATAGGATCAGCTGCCTGAAATGCAAGGTGAGATAACTTTGAAATGCACCTCCCTATCCTCTCTACTCCCAATCCCACTCGGACCTGAAGCCATCTTCTTTACTACAATTAACTGAAGTGATCCACAGTTGGTTCTTTTTCCTTAATTAGCAATTAGTAGAACTGTAAGAAAGTAGGTGTGTATAACTAGCAACCCTAAATCTCCAACACCCCTTATCATTTCTAATACAAATGCAGGGCATGTACTCTTAACACCAGATACTTCAAAAAAAAAAAAAAAAAAAGATAGAAGAATACAGACATCTCTGTTATCTTATTTATCCCCAAAGTGGAGAATATGAAAAACAGAAAGTTAATCAATATTTAAAATCATTGGGAAATAATTAGAAATCTTAATCATAATATGTTGTAAGCAAAATGTCTAGCATAAACACTGAAGTCAGGATTAAAACGACAATACATGTAGTAGCACCAATATTATTTAAAATCTTTTCTGGCTAGTTAATAAAATTAGTTAACAGAAAGTTGTGAACCATTACAATTGAAAAGAAGAAATTTAATCATTTCTAGATGCTATAACTTACTTGAAGATACAAGAAAATATATTAAAACACTAATCCAAGATAATATATTAAAACACTATCCTAAACAAAATGAGGATTAAGGAAAGCTATCAAAGCAAGAACTTTCTTATAGCTTCCCCTATATAAAGAGCTGCAGTTGTAAAACGTAAGGGAAAAAAATTGCATTTGCTACTGCATTAAAAGTATAAAATATCTAGGAATAATATAATATGAAATATACGAAGGCATATAAAGTACTCAGGACAAACATTCAGAGACACTGATGCTTAGAGTATAAATTGGAGCAATTTCTTTAGGGAACAATGTGACAATACATAGTACTTTTGAAACATACTTTTTTTTTTTCCCCAGAATTTCTACTTATGGTAATTTATCCTACAGACATACATATGTGCAAAAAATGTATGACAAGTTTATCCATTAGAGCACTATTTTTAATGGTAAAAGAGTAAAAACAAATTAATTGCTTGTAAGTTAAGGGAAAGAAAAATAATTAATGGTACATTTTTTTAAATGAAATAAAGCCATTTAAAAACGAGTTATTTAGGTTACCTGATAAGGAATGACTCAAATATAGACTTTGGATGTCAAGGATTTAGAGTAGCTAGGAGTAGAGCATACTTGTAATTTTAAAAGGTGTACAGCCACACATGCACACAAACACATGCACTCATATATATGCATAGATCCTCACTTGCATACACGCTTGTATATGCATTGGATTCTTGTGGATAGTTATCCCTGAAATGAAAATTGCCTACCCAAGAAGAGGCTGGGTGAATGTATAAGCACCACAGTGCTTTTAAAGTGGGACTCTCTGTAAAGAACTAATCACTGGTGTCCTAACATATCCATGCATGCAAAAAATTAATCTCATAACTTTTAATCTACAATGACTAGTTTTGTACCATCCTAGGGAGAAATGAGAAAATAAGTACTCCAATTACATTCTCTGCTCTGTGATTCAATGAAGAAGTCTGATTTAGAAGGCTAGAAGGTATGAGAGGGATATTTAAATTATATATCATTTGATACTGTTTGATTTTTTAACACTTGAATATATTTATTCTTTTTACAATTTCTATTTTGTGATCTAAATACTGTGTTTAGTGAACAAAGAAGTAATCTCATCCAAAGAACTGCTTCTACAACCCAGAGTCTTTTCATAGATGTCCCTACATGGCTTAATGACTTTTATGAAGTCCACACAACCAATTTCTTGACCCTCAGTCAACTGGGTCATGGCTATAAAGCAGTTCTGACTATAGATCTTGCCTCTGTGATGAGCACTGAAATGGTGGATGTGTCCTAGAATTTCTTTTTGCACATGGATTCTGAGTAATGAACAATGGACCATTTTCCTTTGCTCCTTCTTCACTTTGAAGCTGAATGTAACTAACACTTCCAATTTAAATCCTAAAGTGGAAATAATGTTGAGATAACTGACAAATGAATGACAACTATAGTTCTTCACATTACAAAATAGTACATTAAACAAATTTCTCTTGTGAATTCCTTTATTCTTTGGTCACATTTGATCTCTCTTCTTTGTTCTTGGATCTTCAAATCTTAAAGGCAGTCACAATACTTGACCTAGTAATGATGATAGTTCGTGTTCTTCAGTCAAACACTGGGTCTATCCTACTGGTAAGGGCAATACTTTGATGGTTTCTTTTGGAAAACAAAAAGTCAAATCGGAGTGCAAGAAAGCATTAAACTTTAGAATCAAAATCTACCCTGAATTTCTCCCTAGCTTATGCTTTATTAAAACTTTCCTTGATTATAAGCATTATTACATTTGTTGTACAAGCAGACTAACACAATACTCATATCCATTCTATGCCATGATTTAAGACCATTTCTTATAAAAATGGATGCCCACTTTTCCTATCAAGTCAAAAAATTTGATCAAAAAATACATAAATGTTTAAAGGGGCAAAGATGATAAAACTGTTTATGAATATCATTTAAGTTACTTATTTAAGCACATATTTAATTAGCATGTGTTAACTTAGAAAACCTGCTTTTGTACTTTACCTTTCATAAAATAATTTTATTAAAATCATTTATATATATGATGCCTTCAGTATCACGCAAACATTTTTTGGTGTCATCCAACAGTTTTTAGCGTGCATTATCCTCAATATGTCTTAATATGAGATACAGCACTTGTGGAAATCATATATTATGCTGTCACTGAAAATATATTCCAAATCCATTAGTACCCATTAATAGCAGGGTTTTATTTTTTCATTCCTCCAATATATGTATATATGTGATCTCAAAAATGTCAACACTCACTGATTATTTTTTTATAAATAATCTTTATAAGATTTGTTTACAATATTACACTACAATAAATGTGTGGTCACATGTCCCAGGAACATCACTACATCTTTGCTAATTCCTTTGCCTTCTATTTTACATATTTCACCGGTTAACCTTTTTAAACATCCAGGATTGCTTGAGCTTATTTTAGTATCTTCTAAATCTAGGATATTTTAGTCTAATGTAAATTCTGGGCAATATGAAATCCCTTATACTTAAAAAAACAAGGCACATTATTCCTCTCTGAAAGGTAATTTTTAGGAGGAAAATATATATTTGTATTATATTTTTAAATATAGTAAAGATATTAATTCACTGCTACATTGAAAAATCAAGCAAGAGTATGATGTTTCAATCATATTTTTATTAGTCACAACAATTAATAAATATCTGAGAAGAGACAACTTTTACTACTGTTTCATTTTGTTTTGTTGTATTTAATTTTTTATATTGCCTTTATGACTTTTACTAATTGGAAATGTTAAAAACGATATAGGATTGCAGCTAAGAAGTTATGCTGCACCATATTTTAAAGTTTTCTTAAGAAGCTCCAGTACTGTCTCATAGCTCCCCAGTGTTTAGGGTCTAATGCTTTCTGCTTTCTGTAGTTCAGTTGATGAGAGATGAGAGATGAGAGATGAGAGATAAGAGATGAGCGAGAGAGGGAGATTGAGATTAAACTACTTCTAACACTTTTTATCATTGATTAAATGGTTTCCAGTCAACTATTAAGAGTTGAAGAGTTGGATTGTTAACAGAAACTTTAGATTGCAACTAAAGTTGCAGTGAGAAGCTGGATAAGAGAAAATCTAGCCTTGTGGAATACCTGGAAAATAACCCTATTTCAAACATATCACTTCCCAGAGGAAGAAAGGAAAAGGAAGGTGGCTTGGGAACATAGAAACAAAAACCAATATATTGCCCTTTTAAATGGCAAAGAACTAAGCAAAGGCAGCATCTCTTACTTACCCGCAGCACTATTCACAAATTAATTTTAGTTTAAATACATAAGCAGAGAAAGATCCTACACATGGGAAGCAATCAACCATTTATATCACAGAGTCCAGCACTGGAAATAGTGAAACAATGAATTCTTATTTTTGAATACTAGTAATTATTTTTGCTTTACATTCCTATGCTTGATGAAAAGCAATGGCAAAGATTTCCCCCCAAATTCTAATAGTTTCTGAAATGTGGCACTTAATTTTATATAAGGAAATAAAAAGCTTTGATAATATAATACAGTTGTCTAGACAGATAGACATATAAAAATTTTTTAGTAGAGTTTTGGATTTACCAAAAAAAAAAAAAATGTAAAAAAAGACAGTCTTGTCATATTATGCATTTCTCCTTGGGGTGCCCTGAGCTCCTAAATGATTTTTTTAAAAATTTGCATACATTAAGGCTCACTCTTTGTGCTGTAACTGTCTATAGGTTTTGACAAATGCATACTGTCATGTATTCACAATTACTGTGTCAAAGAGAATAGTTTCACTGCCCTAAAATTCCCCTGTGCTTCACCTATTCAATTGCCTTCCCCTTCCACCAAACTTCAAGCAACCACTGATCTTTTTACTGTCATTATAGTTTTGCCTTTTCTAAAGTGTCATATAATTGGATTCATACAGTATGTGGCATTTTCAGAATGAGTTCTTTCACTTAGCAACATACATTTAAAATTTATCCATGTCTTTTTGTGAATTTATAGCTTATTTTTGATCACCAAAAATTATTCTATTGTATGAGAGTAATGCAGTTTGTTTATACATTCATCTATTCAAGGACATCTAGGTTGCTTTCAGTTTTTGGCAATTAATAAAACTTCTGTGAACATGTGGATGCAGATTTTTGTGTGAACATGTTTCCAAATCCATTAGGTAAATTCCTAGGAGCATGATTCTTGGAGTGTATGATAATACAACATTTACCTTTGTAAAAAAACAAACTGTCTTCCAAAATAGCTGTACTATTTTGCATTTCTACCAGCAATAAATGAGAGTTCTTGTTTCATTTGATGCTATCCAATTTTTTAGATTTTAACTATTCTAATAAGCCTGTAGTGGCATCACATAATTTTGAGATGCCCTAATAACAAATGAGGTGAAGCATGTTTTCATGTGCTTAATTGCTATCGGTGCATCTTTTTTGGTGAAGTGTCTGCTCAGATATTATGTTTAGTTTTTAACTGGTTGTTTGCTTTCTCATATTGGAGTTTTAAGAATTCTTTATATATTATACTTTGAACACAAGTGCTTTATCCTTTATGTGTTTAGCAAATATGTTCTCCCAGTTAGTAGCTTATTTTTTGTACAGCAGAAGTTTTAACTTTAATAGAGTCCAGCTTATCAATTTTTTTTCTTTCTTGGCTTGTGCTTTTGGTGTTGTATCTAAAAGTCAATCACTAGAAGACATTACTTAGATTTTCTTCTATATTTTCTTCTGAAAGTTTTATACTTTTGTGTTTTTTACTTAAGTCTATGCTCCATTGTGAACTAATTTTTGCAAAAGGTATAAGGTCTTCATCTAGGTGATTTTTTGCTTATAGATGTCTACTTGATCCATAACATTTGTTGAAGAGAATATTCTTTCTCCAAAGTATTGCCTTTGCTTTTTTGTCAAAGATCAGTTGACTACATCTATGTGGATCTATTTCTGGACTTTCACTTCTGTTCCATTGATCTATCTATTCAATTACCATTCATTCTGGACTACTGTATCTTTATCGTAAGTTTTGAAATGGGGTAGTGTGAGTCCTATAACTTTGTCCATTAGTTACAGTATTGGGTTATTTATTCTAGGTCCTGTGCCTTTCCCTAGGAACTTCAGAATAAGTTTGTTGATGTCTTGACTTGAGGCTACAGAATTCTGCATCGATTTTCACATGCCTTCTTTGTTTCAGTCCTTTCCTTCTCTTCTCTTCTAAGGACATTGTCATTTGACTTAAGGTCCACTTTAACCCAAGATGATATAATCTCTAGATCTTTAAAATAATTACATCTTCAAAGACCCTTTTTCCAAATAACATCACATTTCAGGGGTCAATCTTTTTTGGGAGCTACCACTCAACCCACTACAGGAAATATTCCCTCTGCTTCTGTGTTTTGCAAAACATTGTGGAGAATTGGTTTCATTTTTCCTTAAATGTTTAGTGAAATCCATTAGTGAAACCATCTTGAGCTAGTGCTTTGTGTTTTGTAAAATTATTAATTATTGTTTCAATACCTTTTAAAGATAAAGGCTTATTGGAGCAGGAGGGAGGGGCTGGATGGGGGCTGAGCCTGCAGGGCAGAGCCGGCAGAGGCTCTGCCCTGGGGCCAGAGGAGCGAGGAGGACACTACAGAGGAGGTATGTGCCACCAATGCAGCTGCTGCTGCTGCCACTGCTTGCTCTTCTCCAGAGCCGCCACTGCTGCCGCCATTTGCACGGGGACCCTGGTGACATGGGCTCAGCAGAGGGGTGGAGGGAGGGAGGGCCCAATTAAAAAAGAAAAAGATAAAAGCCTGTTTTCTTTTGCCTTGTGCAAATTTTAGAATTTCATGACTAAAGAGTTTGGTTAGTTTCATAAAAGAACCTGAATAGCCAAAGCAATCTTAGAAGATCAAAGAAGACCAAAGCTAAAGGTATCATGCTTCCTGACCTCAAACTATACTATAAAGCTATAGTCACCAAAATAGTATGGTAGTGGCACAAAAACAGATCTATCTATCTATCTATCTCAATGGAACAGAATAGAGAGCCCAAAAATAAACCAATGCTTATACGGTCAATTAATCTATGACAAAGGAGGCAAGAATATATAGTTGTGAAAATATAGTCTTTTCAATAAATGGTGTTGGAAAAACTGGACAGCTATAGGCAAAAAAAAAAAAAAAAAAAGAAAACAGACCACTTTCTTACACCATACACAAAAATAAGCTAAAAAATAAAGTCTTAAATGTAAGACCTGAAACCAGGTCTAACAGGCACGTGAAAAGATTCTCAACATTGCTAATTAGCAGAGAAATGCAAGTCAAAACCACAATGAGATATCACCTCACATCTGTCAGCATTGGTATTGTCAAAAAACAATAAATAACAAGTATTGGCAAGGATGTGGAGAAAAGGAACTCTCTTGCACTGTTGGAGGGAATGTAAATTGGTACAAACACTATGGAGAATGGTATGGAGGTTCCTTAAAAAATGAAAACAGTAAACCAAAAGGTATATGTGCCCCAATGTTCACAGCAGCATTATTTATAATAGTCAAGCTATGAAAGCCACCTGTGTCCATGTACAGACAGATAGATAAAGAAGATATATAATACATATATATATAATATATATATAATATATATGTAATGAATATTAGTCATTAAAAAAAGAATTAAATATTGTCATTCATGAAAACATGGATGGACATAGAGGGTATTATGCTCAGTGAAATAAGTCAGACAGAGAAAGAAAAATACTGTACATTTTCACTTATATGTGGAATCTTAAAAACAAAACAAATGAACAAATATAACAAAACAGAAACACACTCAAAGATACATTGAACAAACTAGTGGTTGCCAAATGGGATGTGGTAGGGGATGGATGAAGTAAGTGAAGAAGATTAAGAGGTACAAATTATCAGTTATAAAATAAGCCACAAAGATATAATTTACATCACAGGGACTATAGTCAATAATATTGTAATAACTTTGTATGGTGCATAATCTATAAAAATACTGAGTCACTATTTTGTACACTTGAAACTATTATAATGTTGTAAGTCAACTATACTTCAATTAAAAAGGAGATTGGTTCATTTAATCTAAGTTATCAAAAATGTGCTTATAGAATTGTTCATAGTGCTTCTTTATTACCATTTAAAAAAAATTTCCATGTAGTCAGTACTGATTATCTCTCTTTCATTTCAGATTTAGTTCATTATTTTCTCTGTTGAGAAACTGCTTTTTCAATTTCATTGATTTCTGCTCCGAATTTTATTTCTTTTCTTCTGGTTGTTTTAAGTTTAAATTGTTTTTCTCTCTCTAGTGTGCTAAGATGGTAATTTAGATTAATGATTTTAGATATTTTTCATTTTCTAATATACACATGTAGTTTGCCTCTAAGTATTGCTCTTGATGCATCACAACATTTTTGATAAGATGTGTTATTATTTTTAGTTAGTTCAAAATAATTTATAATTTCCCTTGAGGCTTCTTTGTCCCTTTTGTTAATTTGAGGTATATTATGCAGTTCCTTCAAATTTGGGGATTTTCTTTCTCTCTTTGTGCTATTAATTTCTCATTTAATTCCATTGTAGTTTGAAAATATGCTTTGTAATATTTCAATTAAAAATGCCAATGTGTGTTTTACGGCCTGTAACGTCTTTGTGAATGTTTTACACAGACTTGAGAAGAATATATATTTTGCTGTTGTTAATAGAATACTGAACAAATCTTAATTTGGTCAAGTTGATTATTAGTGCTGTTCAGGCCTTATTTTCTGTTTGATCTATCAATTAATAAAACAGAAGTGTTGTAGTCTCCAACTGTAATATTGGACTCTCTGTTTATCATTATGGTCATATTAATTCTTCGTGTATTTTGATTCTCTGTTGTTAGACATGTACATACATTAAGTATTGTTATGTCTTTGTGGAGAACTGACCTCCATATCACTACATAAAGCCACTCTTTATCCCTAATAATTTTCTTTATTCTGAAGTCTGCTTTGCCTGAAATTGATATAGCTACTCCACCTTTCTTTTGATTTTAGTGTCGGCATGGCATATTTTCTCCATCCCTTTAGTTGTAACCTGACTACTTATGTATAAAGTGGGCTTCTTATAGATATAAATATATACAGTTGAGTTTGTTTTTCAAATCTACTGACAATCTCTGTTTTTAAATTGCTGTATATGAAGTATTTACATTTATGTGATATGGACATGGTTGAGTTAATCCATCACAGTTGTAACTGTTTTCCATTCATTGCATTTTTTGTTCTTTCTTTTTTATTTTCCCTCATTTTTCTTAACATTATAGTATTTAGTGGGTATTGGAGTTATCTTGTAACAGAGTATTTCCAATTATTCCCTCCCATACCATATGTCATTGCTGTCATTCATTTCATTTATGTATATTATGTTGATCTGAGTTTCTGGCCCATATAATTTTCCCTTTTCATGAAGAATTTTTTTTTTTTTTTAAACATTTCTCACAGGAAAGAATCTGCCAACAATGCATTTTCTGTTTTTGCTTGTCTGAGAAAATTTTTATTTCTCTTTCACTTTAGAAGGAGATATCATTGGATAGAGAATTTCAAGCTACAGGTTTTACTGTTTAACATTGAAAAGATTTCATCCTCCTCACTAATTGCTTGCATTGTGTCAAACATGAAATCTACCTTAATCCTTATCTTTTGTTCTTCTATAGGTAAGGTGTTTCTTTCTGATTTCTTTCAAGATTGTCTCTTTGTCCTTAGTTTTCTAGAATATGGAAATGATATGCTTAGATACACATTTCTGGGGGTATTTATCTTGCTTAGAGTTCTCTCAGCTTTCTTAACTTGTAGTCTTATGTGTCATTTATTTTAGACAATTCTCAGCCATTATTACTCCAATTATTTCTTTTCATACTTCCAGGATTCGTATATGCCAGAGAAAAAAATTGGAAGTCTAAAATAGACACTTGGGGCTCTGGTAAATCACAGTAAGCTCATGTCTAAGTCCTAAATGATTTGTCTTTTCTTCATTACACTATATCAAAAGACATTAATTCTTTAGACCTAACCTTAAGGTTAAGCTCTTCAGTTAGTAACATAATGGTAGTATTTAAAAGTTCTGTTCAGTACATCAAGCACTAATTTCATGTTGGAACTATCTAAGCCACCTACCTCAACAACAAATTTAAATCCAATATTTTAAAAAGAACCAAAAGGGAAATATATTTTGTTTGAAAGCTTTATCTTAGTGTATAAGTATTTATTATGTTTTTATTTCATGGACATTGATGAAATGATTGAAAGAAATCTTTAGAAATATGATATCATAGCATTGATATCATATTTTCTTCTTATATAATAAATAGCTGCAGAATGAATTAAATTCAGTGTTTTACTTACTTCATAATACCTTTATCGAAAGTAAATCAGAAAACCAGATTGCAAAAACAATTTAACTTGAAAACCTTGTTTTCTCTGTTTTCTGGCCAATGGCTATATCTAAACAAATTAAAATTGAAACTGGTTTAAATACTCATTTTTCTGTTTTACTTTATGCTTTTGATTTGAGAAGCTCTGCTATTAGTTCCCTGATTAATGACTCTAACTTAAAGAATCAATGTGTGCCACTGGAAGTGTTGTTGTATAATTGGTTCATTTTTCATAGATGGCCAGATCCTTGTTTTTTCCCTCCTCCCTCTCCTCTAGGAGGAAGGAAAATAAGCATTCTCTCTTTTTAAATTTATTTTTTCCAAATACTTACTTATGTATGGATATTCAAGGTACATTTATGCTCAGACAGTCAAATTAATTTCACCTATCGTCAAGTCACATTAGTAGCTTCTGGACAATATCCAAAATAGGCATGAGACTGTTGCTCTTCAGATACAGAATATTTGCATTTAAAATGACCATATGTCAAGTACATATATTACAGTAGAAATAATCAAGAACTGAATTAAAATAATTACTTAAAGAGGAAAATCACCATGATGCTTCTAGTTTGGGAATTTCCATTGCTTAGACATCTGTTTATTGTACCACACCCAAATGAATAGAACTTATATGCTAGTGTCATTATTCTTTATGTAGTATCCTCTCACCTAGACAACTGTTTTCCAAATATTACAGGAGGTGAAACCAATTTAGTTCACTTAAGTGCACATTTCCTACCAGTTAATTTAAAAAAGACACTGGTTTGTATTAACCCATTATAAAAAGTACAAAGGTTTAAAAATTTTTTAAAAATCAGAATTTTTACAGAATTCATTCTTAAAGTGTTTGGAAAGATATAAGAAATCTCTGTACTTTCCACTCAATTTTGTTGTGACCCTAAAACTTCTCTGAACAATAAAGTCCATTAAAAAAATTAATTTTCTGATTCCTAAAATAGCTAATTATTTAAAACTTATGCCAGAATAGTATTTGGAAAACATAAAAATATATTTTAAATGTCATATGTAAATTGTAACTGTATGCAAGTTGCATTGGTAAACTAGTTATGAATCCCCAAAGATAAATAATTCAAACTTAAAACCTTATACTTTATTATAAATTCACATGTATAAAAGGCCTATTTCAGGTATAATTGTGTGTGTGCATGTTTTAATTTTTTGAAAATATACTTTTAACTTCTGCAAAGTATTGATTTAATTTACAAAAAAATTATACTGTGTTTAGGGATTACTTTTAGGTTCTAGACATTTTTTTTTGTCCATGCATGAAACCACATGAGCTTTTTAAATGCAAACAAGTTGAAAACATACACCTCACTTCATTCAATATTGTTTTATAGTAGTATATATTACCTTTGATAATTATCTTTCTCTTAGATTAAATATATTTGAGTGTGCATAAGGGCTTTTATCTCCACAAACTTGTAAGAAACAAACACTGTTTCACAGTTTTGGAGCTCAAAATATATGTCTTATCTGCACAAGACAAAATATTAAATTCTAGTGAATTCTTGTTATAAACATGCACTTCCTAAAAGTTTGTTGAGTTGAAATACATAATTATTATATACATGAAAAAAGGAATATAGGTTTTCCTCCAAATCTGTGTTACCCAAGCTTCAAAGATGCTTCTCGTAAAAGTATTTTAGTTTAGTTCCAGATAAATGTGCAATATTCTACATTGCCAACATGTAGGTAAATATGGGGTTGTGTTTAGCATACACTCTGAATTTCAAAATACCTTCCTCAAATTCACGTGCAGACCTCTTATCCTCCTCAAAGTGTTGCAATACTGTTTCTGGAAATCAAAAATGCATTGTAGGATAAACCAATAGTTAGATTAATAATGTAAAGATCTTCTGCAAAGCAGCGATACCAAATATTTAGTTTGAAAGGAACTTGGGAGTTGATATTTCAAAAATAGCATTTATGTCTTCATAAAATATCAGAACTATAATACCTCATAACACTAATTTTTTTGTGATAATATTATTTTTATTTTGAAAGAAAAATGGGGATTAAGACATTCACTTTAGTATGTAGTTCTTTGCAGATGGTCTCAATCTGGTCTTGTTTAAAGAATGTTTCCTGTATTACAATCAGCAGGAAATAAAAAGCAAAAGCAATAACTATAAAACATCAACAACAAAAACAACACAAAAAATCTCCCCAAATCTCACTTTTGACCTATGTTGAATTTCTTGCAGCGTTCTTTCAGCAATTCTACAGAGTATGATAGAATATACATTGCATGTGCGACTCAATGGATTTAGGTCTGGAAATCATGAAATTTTCCCTCATGTCACGTTTTACTTTTTCCCCTCAAAAAATAAATATCAAATGATCTCATAATAAGTAGTTAATCCGAACAGATCAATAGCAGTGGACAAAAATTATTCCATACAAGTTGATATCTTCAGCGAGTTTCACTGCTGAGTTCTTTCAAACCTTTAAGTAGCAGATACTTTATCATTAGAATATGTTTGAGGACAGAAGAAAAAATGGAAAGCCGTGATTTTTTTTAAACCAAGTTAATCTTGATTATGTAGACTGATTCTTGCAACACAAAGAACACTCTCATTTACAAATTCACATATATATTAAAAAATAGAGTAACAAAAATAATTCAATGGTATATTCAAAGAATAATTCACCTACGGTTAAGGTTTATTTTAAGAATGTCAAGATAATTTAATATTAGGAATTCTATTAATACAATGCATTGCATTAATAAATGGATAAGTAACTTTTTTCACTTCAATGAAATTCTCAAAATTTATTAAATAAAAAACCCCAATTTTTTTCTTTTCTTATTGAAGTATAATTAATGTGTAATATTATATGTTATAGGTGTACAATATAGTGATTCACAATTTTTAAAGGTTATACTCCATTCATAGTTATTATAAAATATTGGCAATATTTTCTGTGTTGTACATTATATCCTTGTAGCTTATTTTATACATAATAGTTTGTCCTCTTAATCCCTTACCACTATATTGTCCATCTCCCTTTCCCTCTCCCCACTGGTAACTGCTAATTTGTTCTCTGTATCTGTGAGTCTGTTTCTTTTTTGTTATATTCACTAGTTTGTTGTATTTTTAGATTCCACATGTAAGTGATATTATACAGAATTTGTCTTTCTCTATCTGACTTATTTCACTTAACACAATACACTCTAACTCCATCCATGTTGCTGCAAATGGCAAAATTCCATTCACTTTTATGGCTGAGTAGTATTCCATTGTGTGTGTGTGTGTGTGTGTGTGTATATATACACACACACACACACACACACACACCCCACATCTTCTTTATTCATTCATCTGTTGATGGACACATAGGTTGCTTCCATATCTTGGTAATTGTAAATAATGCTGCTATGAACATCGGGGTGTGTGTATCTTTTCAAATTAGGGTTGCAATTTTTGGGGGGGGGGGTTATATACCCAGGAATGGAATTGCTGGGTCATATGGCATTTCTATTTTTAGTTTTATGAGAAATCTCCATACTGTTTTCCACAGTGGCTGTACCAATTTACATTCCCAACAACAGTATACTAGGGTTCCCTTTTCTACACATCCTTGCCAACATTTGTTAACTGTGTTCTTTTTCATGATAGCCATTCTGAAAGATATGAGGTGATATCTTATCGTGGTTTTGATTTGCATTTCTCTGATGTTTAGTAATGTTGAACATCTTTTCATGTGCCTGTTGGCCATCTGCGTAACCTCTTTGGAAAAAATGTGTATTCAGGTCTTCTGCCCATTTTTGAATTGGGTTATTTGTGGCTTTTTTTTGATACTGAGTTGTATGAGGCGTTTTTATATTTTGGATATTAACCTCTTATTGGTCACATCATTTGCAAATATTTTCTCCAAGTCAGTAGGGTGTCTTTTCATTTTGAAAGGTCAACAATTTTTATGATAACTATTAGAAAGCTCTCCTTCTGCTTAGCACTACAGGAAGATTATATGTATGTAATATAATATATATGATATATAATTATATTACATACATATAATATATATAATATATGCATATAATATATATAGTATATTTTATCATGTTTTGTATTGCACAGCCCTACTACTTGGACTGCAGTTTGATACCAAACCCCAATGTAGCCATCAAAAGAAGGCTAGGGCTTCCCTGGTGGCGCAGTGGTTGAGAATCTGCCTGCCAATGCAGGGGACACGGGTTCGAGCCCTGGTCTGGGAAGATCCCACATGCCGTGGAGCAACTAGGCCCGTGAGCCACAGTTGCTGAGCCTGCGCGTCTGGAGCTTGTGCTCCACAACAAGAGAGGCCGCGATGGTGAGAGGTCCGCGCATCGCGATGAAGAGTGGCCCCCGCTTGCCACGTATGACGTAGTCTAGTGTTGGATTCAAGCCTAGACCAGACCTCTATTCTAGATGGCAATGCATAAATCAAATCAAACTGTTTTTAACATTACAAATGTAAGAAATATAAAGTGAAAAAAGTTTGTGAGAAGATGAAAGGTATACAGAATGCAACATGAAGAAACTATGTCCGTCTTGAAAATATGAGTGTTCATAGGCATAGTGCAGAGGAAATTTCAGTAGTGATAATGGCAAAAATAGAAAGAATGAATGATGTAAATTAAGCCATGGGTTTGACAGAGCCACTGGACTAAGAAACAATCACAATTAGAATTAATATTGAGATTCCAGAACTGCTGTCAGTCTCTTAAACCTTCTCTTATATAATGAAACATTTCAGTTTTTTGCCATTTGTGTCAAAAGCTGCTAAAACTACTTACTACGCTCCATTTATTTACTGATTCTAAAAATTTAACTGAATGACCTGTTCTTTGCCAGGCACAATTGTAGGTATTGGGGATGCAGTGATGAACAGGGTTAAACATATATTTCATGGAGCCTGCATTCCAGTGCGGTAGACAGAAAGTAAAAAAAGTAAATGTATAAACAAATATCATAACGTAGCACATGATAAATGCTATGAAGAAAATATGGCAGATGCTGTAAAGCAAAATTGTGAACTTCTAAAAAAATGTCCCTCCCCATCTCCTTCACAGTATATGACCTTTACGCCAGGCATTGTAAGAAATGTCTCTGCTTGGAGTTAAAAATATGGTTCACTATAGAAAGATTTTAAAGGAAAATAAAGAGACAATATTCAGTTTCCAACACACTGAATAGAAGTTTTGGGGGAACCATTAACCTCACTTAGATTGTTGAATTGAAGGAAGGTATTTGAAATCACTTTATGACCTTTTTCCTTCCATTAAAGTGCCAGGAACTGAGGCCTGGAAACATCTCCTAGACTCCTCCTACCATCTAGAGAAAATAACCTTCTCCCTGTGATGATGGAACCATGATTTCTGCCCCTTATGAGCAAAATAAGTATCAGATGCATGGCAGTGAAATTAATAATAGTAATAATAATAATAACAACAATAATAAAAATACAACAACAAAAAAGGGAAACCTCTTGAGAGCCTGAGAGTTGAGGAAATTAGAGAAAGGGAAAGAGAGAGGGAGGAGTGTAAATTGGGCCAATCTGGCCCACTTTTTTCTCCTCTTTGGGCTTCAGCTCAGGGGATTAGACAAATGAGGAGTAAAATTCAAATCTCTCATATACGCACCCATACATTAAAACTCTGGAAAAAACAGCTGCTCTCTGGCTTCCACAGTGCATGCCCATAGTGTAGATATAGATCAACCTATGGACACCCTGGGGTCAGACGAAGTGGACCCCAAGGCTTGTCCCTTGAGTGCGTGGACATGGAGTTGAGAGGTAGTGAATGTAGCATGGGACTCACTGCAGCAGGATAAGGTAGGTGCACCACAGTGAGAGGTAGGGTATGGAAACAACCAGGACTTAGCCACAGGAGCCAGGGTGAAGCCAAGACAGCTGGGAAGATTAATGGGCTAACCAAGTTGAGAGACAGTTTCAGACCTCAGACACAGATGCCAATCAGGCAAGGAGTGACCAGATGGACAAAAGGGTCATGAGGAAGCAGAGAAAATCAAGCCAACAGACCTGCTCTTACATCCTCTGCAGGTCTGTGTGAGGTACAGCCTTCCCCACATCATACAGGGATACCGTCTCAGAAAAAGGAGCTAAGGGAAGAGAATCTCACTTGAAAAAATGAACCTTGAGGTCCCAGAGACTCTCAGTGCTAATAAAAGGACAACTTGAATATACTGGTTCAAGGATTATTTTAATCTTTGAAATGGACACAGTGTCTTTCGTTTAGGAAAAGTATAAATGTCTTATGACTGATAATAATGTGGGTTATTGGATAGTAATTTAAAAAATATTTTTTATAGTACATACTTAAATTTAGCAGTTTTCTTCTCCATCCCTTTCTAGTTTTTATTTTTGTTTTGTTTTGTTTTGTTTTTTTCCCCCTATGAGGCTGAAATACAAAATAAGAGTTTAAGGCTTATTCTCTTTTCTATTATCCCATTTAAATTTATTTAACACTATTGTTATTTTATGCTTCTTTGTTTATGACCTTATTTATTCATAGTTATTTATTCAAGAAATATTTATTAATATCATTTTTGCAAAGCACCATGCTGGACTCTGAATATAGGCAGTCATGAATAAACCATGGTACCTCCTCTCACAAAGCTTATATTCTGTATACATGTTAGATTGTACAAATAATTGATTGTGCAATTAATTATTAAAATACATTAGTGATAAGAACAATAGTTAATATTTATTAAGTTCTGACAAGACATCTTACGCAGTCAGCTAAGCACTTACATACATTATATTTTTAAATTATTATTAAAACTAATGAAGAAGCCAAGCCAGCCTTACAGGAAGTTACTTGAAGAAATATAAGATTCCATGAAACACCACTGAACTAAACTTATAAAATATAATTTGTCTCATTTCCACTGACAGTCAAATCTCAGGAACACTGTGAGAAACACAGGTAGTAGTGGGGAGTTTGTGCAGGAAAATAACAAAAACTTCTTTCTGGTCAAATTTATCTCTTTTGAACACCTTTGTAGGGATAATATGTAGATACGTTACCTTAAAGCTTAAAGTCAGCATTTTTTCAAAGTGAAATAGAGTAGTAGTCTGTAAGAATTTATAATTGGATTTTTCCTTTTCCAAAAGTCAGATTTTTTTGAGGTATAATATAAACACAGTAAAATATATTCCATTTAGCTGTATATTTGTTTCATTTATATATATATTTATATACATTCAGTATAAACACACACACACATATACATTTGATGTATACACACGCACACAAATACACACACATAAAAGTTCCCTTGTTCATCTGTGCTGTCAATTCCCTTCCCTCCACCCTTACTCCCTGGGATCACTAATGTGATTCCTGTGTTTTCAGTTTTGCCTTTTCCACAGGAGCATATAAATGGGGTCATTCAGGTTATAGTCCCTTTGCTCTGACTTATTTCACTTAGCATTATGCTTTTGAGATGCCTCCATGTTGTTGCATGTAATCATTAATTTTTCTTATTCTGTTGTACCAATGTATCATAATTTGTTTACCCATTCACCAGTTGATGGACATTTGGGTTGTATTCTATATCTAATGATTATGAACAAAGCTTTTATAAACATTCACGTAAGAGTCTTTGTGAGGACATGTGTTTTTATTTCTCTTGGATAAATACCTTGGATTAGGATTATTAAATGATCAGGTGGTTAATATTTAATTTTATAAGGCTATATAATTTTGAATTCCTATTAGCAATATATAAAAGTTAAATTTGCTCCAAATTCCCATCAACAATTGGTAGTGTAATTTTTTTTATCTTTCTAAAAGGTGTTATTCATTTTGATGATGGCTCAAAAAATTATCATATTTCACCCAACTTAAACTGGCAAATTTTCTTCTATAATTGTAACTATATGCAATTAGGATTCAAAGAGGTACTTTGAAACTTTTTAAGAATTTTTTCCATTAATGCAAATTGAATATTATTTTAAATTTGAGAAACAATGGAATAAGTGCATGTATTTATTGTTTGCTATCAGAAATATTATTAAGTTAACCATCTAAATTTATGCTCTTTAATGTGCCCTGTAAAAAGTTATTAAATTTGGAAGATCACAAAAGAAAGAAAATTCCTGAAAAAAGAACAAGAGGTACACAAAAGTGATAAATGTTTTGCCACTTGCCCTACTCTTAACCTTGTTTCAACATATAGAATTGGCTTAGTAAATAAATCTATGTCTGTATAAATTTTCAGGAAAGTTTTCCACCAATATACAAAATAAAAGTATATGATTACAGCCAGTTTGAAGAAATGTCGAAGTTCTCATACAAAAGAATGCCAGGGTACCCCATGATCTTTTAGTTCCCAACCTTTGCCACCCTACTTTTGATTAATGCAGCTAAGGTTATGGTTATGGTTACTGAAATAAATCTGGTCTATAGGATGGGGGGGGGGGGCGCTTGGGAAGTCATCTCTGAGTAAATGCACTGGAATAAAAGAATTCTCCAAGAAGAGAGAACAACGTGTTATTTCTCTAAGACAAAACAACACCAAAAACTTCATAATAGTTAATATTTCTCTTCATTTTCTCTTTCATAATGTATCTAAACAAAATTAATTTGTGGACTGATGTTAGAATAATTTTCTTAAGTGCTGTGATTAAAATACTATTAAATAATTCACCATTGTCTGATGTAGCAAAATGCGATATATGAGAGATGTCCATGCACCCTGTACCCTTAACAGGAAACTCACTTTAATAACCTTGTAAATGCCATGAACCACCTGAAATCTTGTTAGAATGAAGATTCTGATTCAGTACGCCCAGGTAAAATCTTAGAGTCTGCATTTCTACCCAATTCTTAGGTAGTGCCAAAGCTGCTTGTCTATGAGTCATGCTTTGAGTAGCCAAGTAATGGATCACATCTTCTCTACTCAAAGTTATCTCTTCATAATTCTCTCCTTTCTCTTGGATTATTATATTCTTCCTCTCTAGTGGATGATTCCTATCAACATAGAAGCATGGTGTTATTTCTCCTGTCTTCATCAGGATTTCACACCCTAAACTCCACCTAAACTATTTTTGCAAATTCGGCAGTGGCTTTCATGTCTTCAACCCAGTCTTCAATTCTCTCACTTCACCCTATTGGATCTTTCATACGTATTTGATTTCTCCTAGAAATGTTTTTGTCACTTGGCTTGAAGCAGTCTCCTGCTTTTTCTTTCTACTTTATTGGCTCCTCCTCAGATTTCCTTGCTTATTCCTACTCAGCAACCGAACCACTGAATGCTGGGAAGCTCCAGAGTTCAATCCTTGGTACTCTTCTTTATTCACACCTACCCATCATTGATTTAAATATCATCTATTTCACAAATGTATATCACCCGACAATACTCTGAACTCATGACTTAAATGTTGTATAGCATCCTTAACATTTCCCCTTCTAACAGACAACTCAAAAGTAATGTGCTCAAAAATATATAAATATATATTTATATAGTGATCACCAATCCCTATTTCTCCCTTCCTCCACTGCACAAATTCTCCCTTTCCCACTTAGTAAATGGCAATTCCATTTTTCCATTTGCTCATTCTAAAACACTGAGAAATCATCCTGGAATTTCTCCAGTGTTTTTTTCAAAGTTTCCTTTAACGTATCAACAAATTTGTACAGCTCTACTTTTTCCATATATCTAGAATCTGAATATTTATCATCATGTGTCTAGTTAACATTTTGGAAATAGCTGCCATCATGTCACACATAGGAAAACACAATAAGCTAATTTTGTCCTCATTACTTGTAATTTAATTTTTATGGTCTTTTTTCAATACAAATGCCTGCATCCTTTAAACATGTGATTTATACTGTCATTCACCTACTCAATATCCTTCAAGAGTTTGGCTCCCCACATGATTCATAATTAGATGAGAATCTAAGTTCTCATCCTTGTCTAATAGGATGTACATCATCTTACCCCATTGCCTATTTAATCTCACTACTTACTTCTCTTCCCCAGCTCACTCTTTGCTGTCACACCAGCAGCCCTGATGATCTTCAAACATAGTAGGCACATTCCTGCCTCAGGTGCTTAATCTGGAAAGCTTTCTTACACATATGTGCATGACTCCCCCAGTTATTTTAAAAAATTAAATCCCACCCACTAAATTAACGTTTCCTTACTTCTATGTTTAAAATTGCAACATACCCTCCTCTTACACATCCAGACTCCATACACTGTATTCCTTTTCTGATTAAAAAATAAATAAAACTTTTTGTAGTTCTTTCGCCATATGACACACTACATGCAGTCTTTTTCTTATTTTTTTTAATTGAATGTCTCTTTCCCTCTAGAATGTAACCTCTATGAGAACAAGACTTTTTATCTGCTTTGTTTACATCTCTATCCCCAGGCTGGCACATAGTAGATATTCAATAAATAACTGCTCAATAAATAAATGAAGAGAGTAAGGGAGGATAACTGATGATTGCTTCAACTTTAAGTGAAAGTATGCCACTGTAACACTGGTTTGTAAAACATATTCATTTCTGGTAATAGAATACAAATATTTAGTAATTTTTAAATAGAGGGAAATTAGCATTAAAGTCATATGAAATACTAAAAAGAAATAGTAATTATTGAAGAACTATGGCAGAATATTACCCACTGTGGAAATGAAACACCATTGTGGCCTAGAATTATGTAGGAACTCAGAATCATATTTGACAGTAACCCTTTGCAAGGAATCTATCCTCAAAGAATAACCACATCTATGCATCAAAATGTGTGCAAAATGTGATTATTATACCATAATGTGAAATGGCAATCAACTGGAAACAAATATTCCTTAAAAGAGTAAGAAAAAAAGTATATTTAAAAAAATTTTTAAATTTAAATTATAATTTTTTTTTATGTTAGAGTATAGTTGATTAACAATGATGTGTTAGTTACAGGTGTACAGCAAAGTGATTCAGTTATACCCATACAAGTAGCCTTTTTTTTTCAGATTCTTTTCCCATTTAAATTATTAAAAAATATTGAGCCGAGTTCCCTGTGCTATACAGTAGATCCTTGTTGGTTATCTATTTCAAATATAGTAGTGTGTACATGTCAATCCCAAAGAAAGGATACTTGTATAGGTATAACTGAATCACTATGCTTTACACATATAACTAACACATCATTGTTAATCAACTATACTCCGATATAAAATAAAAATTTTAAAAATTTAAATAAAAAAGTATGTTATTTATGTACTATGAACACCATGTCAGTCATTAAAGAAAAAATAACACCTACATGGGCTGAGAGGGAAAATCTATTATGTGGCTACACAGAAAAGAAAAAAAAAACTAAAAGATATATAAAAGTATGATGTGATCCAAACTCTATTAAAATGAAATATTTGAGTAATATGTGTGTGTTCATGTGTGTTTGTGTGTGTGTACATACACCTGTTGAAATGTTAGCCATGTTTATTTCTGTGGAGGAGTTAGAAATGTGACAGACCAGGGTCATAAAAGACTTAAAACTTTTGTTCTATATAATTATGTATTTCATGAATCTTTTATAGTTAGATTGCACCCATGAATTACTTTTACATTTCTTTTTAAAAATAGCAGAAAATGTCAACCTAGGTTCAATGTGTCAGAAACATTTAAATTTCAATAAAATTAAAGAATAATGAATGTACTTACAAAGAGCAATACGTTTCTCAGATTTAGAAAGAGAAACCTTTTTCAGTGTCTGGAAACTGCTTATTTTTCACATGAATGCTTAGAAGGTTTAAGAGGAGTGTAGAACAGGCAAAAAGCTATCATTATTTTTGCTACTGGTTATAGAATCTATCAAGTTTTATTCTTATCCTTTCACAATTTCCCTACTACATATACATACACAGCTTTGTCTATTTTAGTTTATTAACCTATCTCCATCCTTCTTCTAATCTCCATTAGTATAGATACACTCTTCCTATATAATCGACCCCTTTCTCAGTAGCAGTCACAATAAAGCAACCCTAACAGCAAATAAGGGAGAGGTGTTAATGAACTGAAAATAACACTTATATGACTTCCCAAAGAGCCGAACACTATAACCCTAACATCCCCTAAGAAAACTTACTCTGCATAGTGCGAGAACATTTTGAATTGCTATGACTTTCCTACTCTCCAACATAATGGCTTCCAGATGGTTTCCTATTAGAAAATACTGGTCACGGAGGATAAATTTGGAATTCCATTCGGAGTTTGTGAACATCTTTGAATATTAATGTATATTGGTGGCAATTTAATATTTAAAGGTAATTATTTTACCCATTCTCAATAATGCACGTTCTTTTGAACTAAATGCCTCCCCTTAAGACATTGTTTATGCACATAAAAAAGAAATACATGACATTTAAAATTGCATTATATCCAAAGTATTAATCTACTGTAAAGAGTACAAATAAAATGCAAGAATAACTTTTAATTGCAATATTGTTAAGAATAAAAGGATTTGTGGCAAAAATTTAAGGAATTTCTATTAGCAAATTTCTTCACCCATCATATGATTCCATATGATACCTATGACTCAACATGTTAGTGGGTATATTAGAAAATAGGTATGGTAGTCAGTATAATGGATTCCGAAAGATATCAGCGTCTCAATCTCCAGAACCAAAGGGAATTGACAGATGTGATAAATGCTGAGGACTTTGAAATGGGAAGATTAGCCTAGATTATCCAGGTGGATCCAATCTACCCACATGAATGCTAGAAAACACTGAACTTTTCCTGATTGTAGTCAGAGGGAAAAATGAAAGAAGAAGAAAAAAGTCAACATTTCTGACTTTGACGAAAGAAGGGGGGCGCCCAAGTCAATGACTGTGAGCAGCTTCAGACGGAAAAGGGAAAGAAACAGAGTCTTCCATGGAGCCTCTGGTAAGGAACGTAGCCCTACTGACATCTTGATTTTCGCCCAGTGTTTCCATGTTGAACTTCTGACTTACAGAACTGTAGGATACAAACTTTGTGTTGTTTAAGTCACTAAATTTGTGGTATTCTTACAGAAACCATGAATAACTAGTACATGAGAATACAAAGATAAATAAGACATGCCCACTCTTCTTAAGTGAGTTAAGTAGTGTAATAGTGGTATGTATTATCTTAGTATTAAAAATGAAAATGATGACAAGGAGGAAAAGGAAGAGGATAAGCAGTAGCATAGCATTCACTGAGTGGTTACTATGCACCAGGGATTTTTCTGAGTGTTTCACATAAATAAACCCAAAAGCAATACTTGTATGTTGTTTCCTTATAAGATATTGTCTCTTTTCTACAGACAAGAAAACGGAGGCACAAAGACTCTGTGTAACTTGCCAAAGATCACATACACAGGGGCTGGTAGAATTGGAATTCAAAATTAGGCACCTAACTTGTGAGGGGTTGAAGTGCATCTTAAAATAAAAATAAAGTTTTGGCAAGTAGACAAAACGTAAAATGGAATTCCATTCAGAGTTTGTGATATCCTTTGAAAAATTCCATTTCTTGGTGATTGAAAAAACTCCCTTTAATGAAATCAAACAAATTAACGTAGGGCCTGGCTCAAATATGCTCCAACTACCCTGACTGGTAGGGTAGTGAGAGGTGAACTATTACATAGATATGAGCACTATCTGTCCCTATTAGAGTAGACTCTAGCAAAGGGAAGAAGCAATGCATAATTAAAGTAGCATATGTATTTAAAATTACTAATTATGGGGATTTTTCAAATTGGCTTTTAAAATGTGAGATGATAGAAACTGGTTAAGGAGGTTATCTTTTTGGGGGTTGGTTGATCGGCAGAGGTTAGCAAGTGGTTGGATGCTAATGACATTGAAAGTGAAAACATGGAATTAAGATCAGACGTGCCAAAGAGTCTGCATGCATTAAGCTGAGATACCGGCAACACAGAGAAGTACATATGTGAAGTAGGTAGATGATATATATCTCCATCTATCTCAAATAAAGGTCACTATCTGGGAATCATTGGCACATATATCACATTCAAAGTTGCCTAAATCCCCTAGAGAGAGAAGGAAAGGAGGGAGAAATGGTCAGGATAGAATCCTAGAGAATAGCACCAATTAGAGTGTGGAAGAGTGGAAGTCTACAGGAGTTTGGACTGTGGTTGAAAAACCTCTAAAGAGTGGGAGCAAGCCATGAAAAAGAGTAATTTCTTGAGAAAGTGGTTAGTTCAGTTAAGGGCTGCTCTGATACCTAAATTTAAGTCTGAACAGCTGAACAGAGGTGATTGGGTGCCTTGGAATCACTCTACACTTGATAGAGTGATGGAAGTATGAGCAAGAGTTCATGGGGGTTGCAACATGAATGGGCGGAACAGGAAATGGAAACAGCATGTACAGGTCTATCTTTTAAGAAGTTTAGATATGAAGGGAATAAATGAAGTGGAACCGTTGCCATAGAGGAATGTGGGGATCAAAGGAGGTTTCATTTTGTTTGGTTTTCTTTAGAAAATTGTAGGAGTTAAGATATGTTTCTAGGCTACTGGCAAAAATATTGCAGACATGAGAAGCTTATAGCACCAGTGAGAGAATGTCTGAAAAAGTGAAACTGTTGAGAATGTAAAATGGGAGAAGCATTTGTGGATAGGTTGACTTTGACAGGAGAGGAAACATTCCTCCCTTTTAGCAGTTGAGAAGAAAGCATCAATAACACAGACACAGCAAGGGTAGATTTTGGATGGGGAGAGGGAGTTCCTGTGTCAATCCCTAAAAAGAGTAGAGAGCAGGAGGGAATTTGAGGGGTGAACAGACTGCTGTGGACATGTGATGCAGTTCAAGACTGCAGTGATTGGGACAACCCATGAGAGAAAAAGACTGTCCAGTCACAGTGTGAGGGAGTTCACAGAACTTTGGTCCTTCTTAAAATTATTGGTATTGCACAGTCATGCTGCTGGATGTGCCACTTTTAGAAACTTGTTCTGTAGTGTTTAAAATGTCCTCTTTTAAGTGATAACTATCATGGAGGATTCAAGTAAAATGGCATTCAATTATTCCAAACTTCTATTTAGTGAGAACAAATTAGTTTGAATATATATCATTATTTTTACAATCAGCTGAGATGATCAAACTGAAAGAGAACAGTGTGGTAGTTACTTGGAGAAAGAGGTAGTGTATATAAGAAGAAATGCCTCAGTGGGTTGTTTCTGTAATCCTAAGATTACCTATGAGAAGGGGAAACAGCAAAAGAGAACTATTTTCCATTCTGTTGAAGCTTAAACCAGGAAGACAATAACTAGAAGGCAGTTTGGTACTATAATTCACAAGTTGTGAATCCATGATTTATAATGGTATATAATAATGGTGGAATCCATATTTCTATGACATTAGAAAGCACTGAAGATTTGGACTCAGTATTGCTTGGAAATTAATAACTTTTATACCTTTTTCGTATTTCTATATACTATACATCGTATAATACTATATTCTTTATAATTATAACTTGCACTAGAAAATGCTAAATACTACTCTAACAATCACAGTTATTTTATTAGAGCACCTCACACTATATTACCTTTCTGAGGGCATGAATATAACACCTCACCTGAACTTCTGTTTCTCTGTAACAAACATTAAAACATCTTGCTATCACCAGGTGCATAGTTCCAGTATGGAGTCAATTGATTCATCAATTGCAAGATCATCTCTTACTGTTTTCATTATTCTCATTTCTACACTTGGAATTCAAGAGATGGCGGACAAGTTAGAATCAATGAACTAAATTCATTTTCTTGAAAGGAACTTGTTTTTTCTTCATAACAAAATACACTCATGCCCATGATTTTAGAATCCGTCTTCTCGACTCTACCCTTCAATGTGATGGTATTGGAAATAGAAAATTTGGAGGTAATTAGGTTTAGATGAGGTCATAAAGATGAGGCCCTCAGGATGGGACTGATACCCATGTAAGAAGAGACTTTAGACAGCTCGTTCTTACTCTCTTTCTGCCATGTGAAGACACAGCAAGAAGATGGCCATCTGTAAGCCACAAAGAGAGCTCTCAGCAGATCCCAGCAATGCTGGCACACTGATCTTGGACTAGCAGCCTCCAGAACTGTGAGATAATAAATTTATTTTGTTCAGGCTACCTAGTTTATGAAATTTTGTCATGGCAGCCCAAGCTAAGACACCAAGCATGTTTCCTTATTGCTCCTTGGGCGTGTAGGATGTGGCAAGATCTCAGAAAAGATACCTGTGATGCACCAGCAAAGAATGGATTCAAGACCCAAGAGCTCCAATTATTGAATATAATTATTCTCAGTCATTTCCTAAAAGTAACAGAACTACTGAACCAAAAGACACCCGATTAAATGAATCCATGCACATCTCAGTAATAACCATCATGAACAAATATCTAATGACTGGAGAAGCCTTATGCAATGCATATCTGAGGTGATGGATTTAGACTTGATAATGACTGTTACTTAATTTCTTACTATTCCACCAGAGTGTGAGTTCAGAATCATACTTTAATTGACATATAAACTAACAAAATTTAACTTTTTGGTACTCTTGAATTTATGGATTACGAATTGAGATTCATATCAATTCTAAATTCATATCAATTCTAAATTCATATCAATTCTTCTAAATTATATTGATTGGTTAAAATATATGTTTATTAAATAAATATTATTCATTGGGTTTATCCTTCTGTAAACCATTAAATATGGCAATTGGGATATAGATAACAGACTGATAGATATGCAAGTATACTATGGATAATATTAAATCAGATATAGAAACAATAAAATGATTAAGCAATTAACTTATCAATTTCATGCTCATATTCAGCATTTTAGTGTAATATTTCTATTATATGTAATTATAGCTTGAACCAACAAATTTAGGTTATTAAAAATTAGTTTAGAAGAGATAATCAAGTAACAAAAAGATACATATTTAAATTTAACCATTAAAATAACAGCAAAAATACATTCTTTAGTAAGCACTGAGATCAATATAGATAAAGTAAAATTTTCCAAAAGTACTGGCTAAGCTATATTTAATAATTTAGGTTTAATAGAGCATTCCATTTCCTGAGGATTCTCTCAGTGGTGTCATGTGTGTCCATAAACACACATATATATTCACCAGTAGCATCTATACATTCATCTAGGTATACATATATTCATATACCCATAATACTTTTTATTTTTTATATAAAATTCTAAAATACTGAATATAAATATGCAATAATTATGGCTATTTTCACTGAGAAACATAGATATAAAAATTAACATGCCTGTAGAAATTCACAGAACTAGAAGTCATGCCTTACTTATTTAATCAGATATCTTCTTAACTGTTTGACTTATATGAAGTCATTTAATAAACCTGTGATGCATTATCCATATATATAAAACAAACAATATGATCTTAAATACCACTCCATTAAAATGACATATTCCTAAATTGGAGGAAATACAACTTTAAAACATATGCCTCACAACTTTCCTCTGTTCATACAGTGAATACACATCTTGTGCCATGTGAGATGTTTTCATCTCCAACATAATCAATTTTATTTTAAATATGAATTTGTGAGTTCTTTCTTACAGTAAGAATGCTCCCAAAATTCTATGCAGGAAAACAATGAAACGGCATTCTAATGCATGCTAACAAGAAAAGTTAAAACAGTGAACTTAATATCTCACAGCCATTTATAAATAATGAAACAATATCACATTCAGAGCACATTCGGGGAAGGCAAACACATCATAGTCTTAAATAATAAATAAATAAAAAGGACTTTAAGGGCTTAATTTATAATCTTTCATCCTCATCTACTGTGTATTCAGCCACACAACTCAATAGTATTGACAAATCTAATTTTCTAAAAAGCTGGAGGTTGTTTTTTGGTTCAACAGTGATAGGAAGGTTTTCCAGTGGGCTTCTAAATCCAGTGAGTCTTGTATTACAGCAATGAGGCAGCAAGCACAATGAAATGCATTCTGGCCAAACAATTCCCTTTTATATCCTTAATAATGTTTATGTACCTTAATAGGGTAAATATCATTCTAGATCTTTTATTGATTTTCCAATTCATGTATTAAAATGTAGACCTCAATCTCAGTCAAGTTTTGAAGTAATTAGAGGTAAGCAGAATTGTGTGAGGTAGGAGATTGAATAATGGCATTAGGAAAGTATTGGTTAGTTTTAAAAGGTATAATGAATACCATGGGTAGAAACTTCATTTTAAATCTGAAATCATTAAAAGGTTGCCCAAGGCCAAGTTTGTTTCACTGTTTGAAACAAAGGCCGGCACTTGTTAAATCATCACTACAAAAAGCTATAAAAATAATACTTTAAAATATGATAGTGGTAAAAAAGTTAATATGGGAACTTACTGTGTTAAAAGTTTGTTACAGGATCAGCTGAACCTTCAGGATTTTATAACAAAGAACTTCCTTTTGGTGATACTTGAAACCATATACCATTGACCATTAGTTCAATCATATTACAACCTGAAAAGAAGTTATATATTATATTAGCTAGTTAGTCAAATAACAAACATATCCATTCAAAATACAATGTTAGTATTCAGGGATTCTGAAATAAGCATTCAAAAAAAATACTGAAAACATCTCTGCCATAATTTACATACAAGAGTCAATCATTTAAGAAAGGAGACATAACTTGTACTTTAAAATTTCTGATAACACAGAGAAAGTATTTTACTTTTCTACTCATCAAGGGGAAAACCAGGGGAAAATACAGCAATATTTATCGAAAAAGGAGAAACAAAGATGTGCTCTACAGAACAGGTGAATCACAAGGAAAGAAAGAATGGGGCTTGATCAGCATAGAAGCATAAAATTTGACAAAGATTTATCAAGTGTATACTATATCTATTCTAGATTAGAAGGATGATGCAGTAAATAAAACTGGCAGTAAGATAGAAAAAATAAATATAAAATACTTTAGAAGGAGATAAGCATTATGAAGGAAAATAAAGCATGTAAGAGAAGCACCACTTTTCAATAGCCTAATCAGGAAATGTCTCTCAGATAAGGTAGTGGAGCAATATGAAGGAGATAAGGAGGTGAATCATGCTGATAACCATGCTGATATCCAGGAAAATAATATTCTAGGGTACAGCAACTGCAAAGGTTCTTACATTTTTTATTTAGAGATTGCCACATAATTTATGTGTAAATATATGTACAAATATAAATCTTTTAAAAGAAATTATTACTATGTATACTTTTACAGTATGAGGCATTCTTAAAAATGAGCAATTGTACCTGGGAATTTGGTAATATTATTTAGCAGCATCTAAATTTATTTTGCAATATATACGTGTATTGAATCATTATGTTGTATACCTGAAACTAACATAGTGTTACATGTCAATTATATCTCAACTATAAAATAGCTCAAAGAGAAAACTGATTGTCCCTAAATTAATAGAACATAACATAAATATGAGTCACATATATAGTAACTTGACAATACAGTTATTAATTATACCAGATTATTCAAGATGGTGTTTCATGTACCAAGCAATTCACATGTATCCTATTATTTCTTCCATAATAGAATATAACACACAGGAATTCAACTGTATGCCTATTTTTCTGGATCCTTGTAATTTTCGTCAGATTATATATATATATATATATATATAATTTTTTTTATCATTCTATTCGAAGTTCTCATTCCATTCTCTGCTTCTAGTAAAGCTAACAAAAAGCAAGTACTGAATAAACAGTTTTCAAATTAACAAATATATGAATGGATAGGTGCATGCATGTATGAATGAATTAAGGAATGGGTTAACTGATAACTTCAGGTGGTGTGTAAACTGTCCCAGAAACAAAAGCAGTATATGTATATATAGTATATATTCTGGAAAGTTCACCATGATTGAATGCCCAGAATTATATAAGTAAATTATAAAATTAAATAATATAATCAAATTATATAACGATTTACCTAACAGAATTACATTTTATAAAAACAACTGTCACAGAATAAGGTAGTTTTTGTAGTTGTACTAATTACGGAAGTATATATAATTTTTCAAAATTGTGCATTAAGTGAAAACATGCAAACTGTCACAACTGAATTCCATACTCTGTATCCACTTTGTGTACGTCAGAAAAAAAAGTGAAGGAAGGAGCTCTAAAAATTCCCTCCTCCATAAAAGCAACAAGAAAACTAGCAAGAATTATCAGAATCATCTTTTTCAGAACTCTGGAAATTAACCAAAGGCTTGCAACAATCTAGGAAGGTTAATTCAAGAAAAATGACTGAATCTTTATAAGAATTGTGAGATTTATTGTGTTTTAACTTGCTCTAGTCCCATTCCCCGTTCTCCGACTGTATGTGAGCCTTGAAAACTAACAACTTGCATTCATGGTGAAAACTGGCAGTCTTGCATGCCCTGGAGGGAAAAGACTAAGGCTCGACCTCCTTCAAAGCTCATTCCAAGAGAACTGACATTATTTTATCTATTTGTGGTTTCCTGAAAGACTCCACTGGCAAGGCTGTTTGTATTTGACTTGGCTTAGAGATCACTCTATGTGAAAAGCCTTTCCCCCAAGGGTATTTGTCCAAAATAATTACAAGCAATTGTTAAACGTCACAGCCTAAGACTGTAAATAAGAGTTGGGGCAACTAACTAACTAACAACAACAGCAACAACAAAAATCTGTAAAGAAAAATCTGGGTAATGAAGTGTTCACAGAGGCTTCATGAATCTCTACATATTCATGGGAATCTAGAACGACACATGCACACAGAGGGCATCTTGCCCACCGAGGACTGTACACAAGCTGAGGAAAATCTGAGAAGGCCCTAATCTCTCCTCTCTAGCTAACCTTTAGGATGTACATCGAGTAAGAAGTCAAGTCTAAGGCAGAGCTGTCAACTGCCAGCGTGAATACTGAAGGCATGACCTACATACATACAGAATTTGTTCACAAAGTTTGGGAAACTTACTGGCTCCAGGCAGTTAAGAAACCTTTTGTGCTATCATTAGCTGACCACTAAATTAACTAAACAGAGACTACAGAAGACACACATGACAAAGAATACAGACTGGACAGAATTATTACAGTAAAGTCACTAAACAAAAAAACAACTAAAATAATCAGCAATGACAAAAACCTTGGGGAGGAGTTGATGTCAAGAGTAGCCACCTTACCTAATTAAAAATGTCCAGTTTTCAGCCAAAAATTACATGACATGCGAAAACAACAACAGAATATGGCCCATATATAAGAAAAAAAAGTATTCCATAGAAACTGTCATGAGGAGATGCAGATGTTGAATCCATTAAACAAAGACTTTAAATCAGTTATTTTAAATATTTTCAAAGACGTAACAAAACGTCTATTGAACTAAAACAAAGTATCAGAATAGTGCTTCATCAAATAAAGAATATCAAGAAAGAGATAGAAATTAATTTTTTTTAAACGAACCAAATAGAAATTCTGGGGTTGAAAAGTCTAATAACTACAATGAAAAATTCACTAGATGCACAGAAGATTTGAACAGGCAGGAAAACAAGAAAAGAGTGAACTTGAAAATAGGTTAATTGAGATTATCCAAGCTGATAAATAGAAAAAAAAAAAAATACTAAGAAATCTACAAAAACAGAGCTAACAAACAAGTTCAGCAATTTTGTAGAATATAAGACCAATATACTAAAATAATTTTTATGTCTATATATTAGCAATATACAAATTGAAATTAAAATTAAGAAAATAATTCCAATTATCATAGCATTAAAAATAATAAAATGCTCAGGAATAGTTGAACCAAATTAAGCAGTAACTTGTATTCTTTTGTATTCTTAAAACTACAAAATATCATCAAAAGAAACTGAAGAACACCTAAATAAATGAGAAGACATATCATGTTCATGACTGGAAAATTTCATATTGTTAAGATGGCAAATACTCCCCAAATTGATCTAAAAATTTTATGCAGTGAGATATTAGAATAAAGATAAAAACATAGATCAATGAAATAGAATTGAAAGTACAGACATAAACCCTTACATTTATTGTCAGTTGATTTTCACCAAAGGTGCCCAAGGTAAAGCAATGGGGAATGAGCAGTCTTTTCAAGAAATGGTGCTGGGACAATTGGATATCCACATACAAAAGAATAAATTTAGACCCTTATGTCACATTAAGTACCAAAATTAAGTAAAAATGAATTATATTTCTAACTGTAAAAACTAAAATTAAAAAAAACTTAGAAAAATAAAGGAATACATGTTTATAAACTTGTTTTATGCAATAGTTTCTTTGATTTGAAACCTAAAGCACAAGAAACCCAAGAAAAATAGTTAAATTGAAAGGCATCAAAATTGAAAACTTTTGTACTTCAAAGGACACTATTAAGAAAGAAAAAAAGGCAAGTTGTGGAGTGGGAACAGTATTTACAAATTATATATCTGGAAAGGGTCTATTATCCAGGCTATATGAAGGATATTTACAAATCAGCAATAAAAAGACAAATAACCCAGTAAAAAATGGGCAAAAGATTTAAATAGGCAATTCTCCAAAGAAGACCTACAAATGTCCAATTAGCATATATCAAAGAACAATGGCCAAACTGCTATGAAGGATTCAATTGCAAATCTGAGAATTTAAGAGTCTGATGATATATATGCAATTAATATTGTCCATTTATTTTCTTTCCTGGAATTATCAATCTTTTAACTTTTTTTTCAATAGCTATCTTCCAACAATAAATAAAACTCCAGGATAACAGGAATATATAGGTCTGTTTACATTTTACTTCCTGATTATATGTTATGGTACATGTTCAAACATTTGTTAGCTAAATATGTGAACCAGAACAAAAGTCTCATCACAATCAGGATGATTTGGGGAATCACAATAACCTTCATATAATCAAAATTGGATTACAGGCAAGATGTCAGTTCCTCCCAACTTGATATATAGATTCAGTGCAGTCCTAGTCAATACCCCAGCAAGTTATTTTGTGAATATTGACAAACTGATAATAATATTTATATGGAGAGGCAAAAGACACACAATAGTCAATGATATTGAAAGGAAAAAAAAAAAAGGAGGACTGATGCTACCCAATGTCAAGACTTACTATAAAGCTACAGTAATCAAGACAGTGAGTATTGGTAAAAGAATAGACAAATAGATCAATGGAATAAACAGAGAGCCCAGAAACAGACCCCCATAAATATAGTCAACTGATATTTGACAAAGGAGCAAAGGCAATACAATGGAATGAAGACCATTTTTTCAACAAATGATGCTGGAACTACCACAAATGCACGTGCAGAAAAGATGAATCTAGATGCACACATTACCACCTTCACAAAAATTAATTTAAACTGTATCAGAGATCTAAATGTGAAATGCAAAACTATAAAATTCCTAGGAGATAACATAGAAGAAAACTTACAAGACCCTGGCAATGGTGATTTCTTTTTACATAGGCTAATGTCCTAAATGCAGGCATCTTATGTGGTACTGTCACCTATGAATAAAGATCCATTAAAGAAATAATTGATAAATTGAACTTCCTTAAAATGAAAAAACTTCTGCTCTGCAAAGACAATATCAAGAGAATTAGAAGACAAAACACAGTCTAGGAGAAAATATTTGCAAAAGACACATTTGATAAAGGCCTCTAACACAACATGCAAAGAACTCTTAAAACAACAGTATGAAAACATGCAATCTGATTAGGAAATGGACCAAACGCCTTAACAGATACTTCACCAAAGAAGATGTACAGATGGCAAATACATATATGAAAAGATGCTCCACATCATATCACTAGGGAAATGCAAATTAATGCACAGTGGGGTACCAATATATACTTATTAGAATGGACAATATCCAGAACACCGACACACCCAATGATGGTAAGGATTTGAAGCAACTGGAACTCAAATTCATTGTAAACTGTGGAACATCCAGACAGTGGGATTTTAACACTAAAAAAACAAGCTATCAAGTAATGGAAAGTATGAGGAATCTTAAATGCATTTACTAAGTGAAAGAAGTTAATCTGAAAGGCTACATACTATATGATTCCAACTACCTGACATTCTAGAAAGACAAAACTATGGAGATAAAAAATATCAGTGGTTGCTAGGGGTTGGGTGTTGGGGAAAAATGAATAGGCAGAGCAAAGAGGATTTTTAGGGCAGTGAAATTACTCTGTATGATATAATGATGGATATATGTCACTATACATTTGTTCAAACCCATAGATTGACAACAAGAGTAAACTCTGAGATAAACTATGGACTTTGTGTGATTATGATGTGTCAATTTAGGTTCATCCTTGGTAAAAACTGTACAATTCAGGTGAGTGATGTTGGTAATAGAGGAGGCTATGCAGGGGGTATGTGAGAAACCTCTGAACCTCCCTTGCAATTTTGTTTAATCCTAAAACTGTCCTAAAAATAGTCTTAACACTGTTACATAATGTAACAATGTTTTGTTTTTAAGAAATGTAACTATGAACTATTTTAGAAAGGTTAGCATTTATTTATTCTCTCATTAATTACCTGTGGGACCTTAGAAAATTCTAGAAACCGCCTTGGGATTCATGTTTTTCACACAAAAGAGAAAATTAATTCATAGCTAAAAGATATCTTCAGACCTGAATAGTCTCTTTGTTCTACATCCTTCTTTAGAGCAAGCCTCTTTTTTTTTTTTTTTTCCAAAAAGGCAGACAGCCACAGGTAGCACCTCATTTGGAGGTGCCTGGAGTTTGGAAGCTTGACTACCCTAAGTTTTCCTACAAATGGACCTTACAGAGCTTGTTTGGGATTCTAGAAGGAAAGGAGAGCATGGCTACTGGTATACCCTAAAAAATGACTAAAGAATGATACTCCTCCATCGGGAATTGTTGTCCTCTTCGACAGAGCATACTGTAGCTATGGGAGAAACACATATGCAGTAGTGCGGAAGGGGACAGCTGCCTAGCCAGCCAGATCAGCCGAATCAACCCTGGAAATCAATGGAATGACAGATGTCACAGCCAAATCCCCTCATATATAAGCCTCAGTTTAAATTAAGTCTCAGAATTCCAAATCCATCAATATAAATAAGAAAATGTGATTTTCATCCCTTTTTTCCATTTTTTTCTATTCTATTAGATGACTTTACCTCTTATTTGACTAAAGCCTCACAAAGTTTGCCTTTCCTGGTGAGTGTTCCATATTCTGGATCTGTCTTTTGTCATGGTTTTTACATTAAAATCATACTGCTTTACCTCCAATTCCCTATAATCAATTGAAATATTAATCATATGACTTCCATCTTAATGTCTAGCATAACACAGATAAACTTTCATGAACTATCCTCTGCATGTATCTCTATTTTCATCCTTCTCATGTTCTGTGGTGCAGAAATAGAACTCTTGAAACTCATAGTTTCCCAAAACATCCACTATATATTTGCATTTCCTTTGCTCACATTTCTCCATCTGCCTGCATGTGCTCCAATATGTCATAGTTTCTCACTTTCAGGACTAAGCTGTAAAAAAATTTCCTTAATATTCACAGGTAGATAGGAATAAATGACTTCTTATTCCTTAAATCCAACACCATACAATGACATATATCCTCATGCTATTATATTATGTTAATTAATCTCCCTTTTCAAGATTATAGAGACTTAGAAGATGGTATTTTGTCATGTAAATAGTTGGCTTATTAACATTTGGCATTAACAGGTACATAGTAAATATTTATATGTTTGTGAATAAATAAAATAATTAAATTCAAAAGCAATTTGGTATGCTAATTTATTCTCAAACATGTTATTTATTTGTTTGTTTATTTATTTATTATAATGTTACAGATACTTTGTAAGATGTAAAACTTGTGCCCCAATAGAATGGAAGGTACTGAAGATAAATGACAGAAAAGATCACAGGTCCACCTCTGAAACATTAATAACTTACATAAGCATGAAAAAGCAGAAAGCCTCATCATTATTAGAACAACTAGAAATATACATAACAGAAAATATTCTCAACACGCTAACTCTAAGGTTAAAAGAAAAAATCAACACTGGGAGAATTTATCGTGTAGTTGGTGGGACTATATTTTTAAGACAACTGTTCTTTTTCTCCTATGATCATTTCATATTTAATCTCAATTTTTAGATGTCAACACATGCATTTTTCAACTGAGTTGGGAAATAATAAACAGAATTAGTTTGGTTCTGTATAAGAAAGTAGCCACAGACATTTTACTGACAATCACCCATTTCACCACAAAATGTGAAGAAATTTCTATGTTTGGCATCCTGCATATAATTCTGGGTAGTTCTGAAAAGACAAGTAGTACTTAACAGAAAGTTTCTATGTTCAGTGTATCTTCAGAATGACCCTTTTTCGGGTGCCATCTGCTTTTTGATTTTTCAACTGAAATAAAACCAGTTTTTAGAGATCCTGATACGTCACATGTGTAGCTATTGACATTTCTTGTTCACAATACATCAATATATTTACCTTGAAGGCCATGGAAGATACTGAAACAAGATGGGGAAATAGGAAATATTTAACTTTGACAGACAATTGCCCTCTGGACATGTGAATATCATTTCAGGTCTGGGCAATGATTATACAATGTTAGACAAATATTTACATAAACACTGTTGGATCCATTTTATTAGTTATGCTTTTTTATTTGCTTTTTTTACCTATAACTCAAAGAACATCATGCATTTTTAAAATCTTCTTGTATAGCATTAGATACTAGATGGAATATTCTTTTCCCACAAATATTGTGACCACCTGCCCTCTTCTCATCAAATTGTTGGCTTACACTTCCCTAAAAATATGTTATTTCAAACAACTAGAGTAACTTTTTGTTCTGATGTACTTTTCTCCCTGAGGGAAAGCAATATCCAGAAGTATAAAAGAAAGTTTTGAAAACTTGTGGACCAAGGAAGCTCTGCAAGGCATGTGGATAGAGGAACTAGTGACTCCTCTCTATTCCTCACTCCCCAGTATGTGTGCCCTGCGTAGTCACAGAGGGACCTATTAGTAGGGAGACACAGTCTCTGCTTGGAGTTCCTACTGGTGTCTATTAGCTGGATGCTGAAAGACTATGAAGTTATTTCTCTGTTTTACCCAAACTCTGCTTCTGTCATGTTTTCTGTTACCTTTTTTGAGAGCAACTCCATGATGTGTTTTAGCTACTAGTCATTTGTGACGTTGTTCTCTACAGTGGTCCCCGGGCTGTTCATCACACTTGAGAATTTCCTTCACATGTGCCATTTATTATTGTATGTGTGGGGTATACCTCAGGACACAGTTTCATATCATATTCCTTTGTACCTCAGCTTCAGAGACATAGAATTTAGTATTAGGAAATATAGCTACATATGATATAACACCATCCAAGTCAACTGAACCAGAACCAAAAGACATATTTTTATTTCTCCATCAATATAATGTAAGATTTATGATGACAGGTATTTTGTTAATTGACAGATTGCCAGTGTTTAAAACAGTGCCTGTCATATAGTAAATGCTTAATAAATATGTTTAACAAATATATTTCTAAACTTCTAAACCAAAATATTTTTCTTGGTCTCATACCATTTATGGATCTTATAGTATTACACAGAAATTACATTTTGTTTATAACTGGTACTAACACGAAAATGAGCAAATACAGTAAACTCCTATATACATGCTTTCTTAATGTTGTCTAATTGTGTTCTGATTTGTAATTATATTCAAACGCATTTTACAGCAGTTAGCTAAATAATTCAAGTAGGAAAAGTTATCTGAATATCTTCCATACAGAGTTAGCTTAATAAATAATCATGAGATGTTAGTAGTATTTTTTAAAATTCTCTAAACGCTATGTTTTGGCATGGCTTATTGTTGGCCTATTTAAATATGTCATACAGCACTTCTTGGTGTAATCACTTTCATATCACACAAATAATAGTATTTATCAGGTCAACCTTTTCGATGACAAGTATCTATTGCTGAAGTTATTTTATTTATTTTTAAATATTTATTTATTTATTTATTTGGCTGCACCAGGTCTTTAGTTGTGGCATGCAGGGTCTAGTTCCCTGACCAGGGATTGAACCCAGGCCCCCTGCATTGGGAGCACGGAGTCTTAACCGCTGGACCACCACAGAAATCCCTGCTGAAGTTATTTTAACAGAGCTAAGAGAAAATGAATCTAACAAAATATGCTGCAAATTCCTTTGATGGGACAGATAAGTCATAAAAATGTAAATATATTTCTTATTTTTATTAAAATATAGTTTACATAACGTGAAATGCACAGACCTGACATGTGCAGTTTGATTAGCTCTGGTGAATGAAAACACCTATGTCACCCACACCACTATCTAATCACTATATTTTTGAATGTTTGTCACTACCTAGATATTTTTATAGTTTTTTTTGAAGCCAGAAATTATTTTTCTTTAAAGCTTCTCAAGAATCTTTAAAATGTTCAGAGTCCCTAGAATAGCCAACTTAAGATATTATAGTCAGGTGGTGACTGATGGTTTCTCCATTGCTAAAGCCTCAGAACGATCCTGGTATAATCTATGCCTCCAAAATTTTTCTTGTATGAAAGTTGATATCTGATGTCTGTTTTGCAAGAAAGAAAGGTGTGTGATCAGAGAACAAAGCATTGCTGAGTCACAATATTATTATTGCATTGTAGGTAGAATAAGTAGAAACATATGCAGAATCTATGTGAAAACCTTTCTTGCATTATTCTTTGAAACCAGGCCCTCCTGATTATCAGTTTGAAAAGCTGGGATCATGATGAATCTTACTGGTATTAAATGAAGCTCTTTCACAACTGAAATGGGCAAATACCCCTCAAGATGACAAACATTACCTGGAATTTTTTTTTTTTACCAAAGTCAGATCGTCAATATTTTATGGAGAAATCCTCAGTAAAATGCTTTAACTATAAATTTTTCTTGGTTTGTGGTAGGTTTATGGTATAAATTGTTTAACATCTACTAGCTGTTCATGTGGAAGGCTGTGGATATTCAAAATTATAGCTCCTGGTACAAATATTATATATCTGAATGATATATAATATTAGAAAAGTATAGTTCTGCTCATCCAAAGATTTTACTTTTGAATAGGAAATTATAGTAGTGGATGATTTAACTTGAATAAAATAGGTTCCTTAGAATGAAAAGATTTGTATATCCATTTGAGTAACTTAGAGGAATGAAAAAGACCAGCTAACAAATGTGGTCTAAAGCCCTAGAAAATGATACATCCTGTTAGTTCTCTTCCTCTTTGATAAGAACAGATGGACAGAGAGGCTTTCCCTGCCCTGCAAACTTTGCTAAAGCTTATGAATAATGACACATTAGGCAATTATTAAAATTTAATGCAACCAAATTTCTCAATTTTTCATTTCTATTTTGGCATATCCTCCACTCACATGTTCAGTGATCCCATGTTTCTATTCTATTGTCACAAAACACATTTTTGGATCCTTTATTCACACTTTTGTGTAGAAGTGAGGTTAGACTATTGTGAACTATACTGGTGTTGGAACTGTAAAAGAACTCGATTTAAATTGATGAAGTTCTAGGAGCATGTTATTCATCATCCTGTACTTGAGAAGGGCCTCTTGAGCCTCCCAGAGCTTTCATAGCACTTTTTAAATAATATCATTTAATTAAATGTTTACATAAATCAATCAAGTCAAAAGTATGTCAAAAACACAAGGGGAGATATGGGAAAGCTCTTGACAAATAATTGAAAACATGGAAACTCTCCTGAACTAATAGATTTGTATGTAAGTATGTGTGTGTGCGTGCCTGTAGACCTAATACATCTTGCTAAATATTAGCTGTATCACAGTAAGTGTTTCAAAATAAAACTGAGAGGGAAATGAATAAAACAATCTCAATGTTTTCCAAGAAATATGAGAAAATAATGGAATGTTACTGAAATAAAGGGCAACTTGAAATGTATCCAGATATTTATAATACGAAGTAATAAAAAGTCAGAAGGGACTCTAGTAAAGAAATCACATGGCCAAATCACCAAGGGAAATAAAATTTAAAAGATGAAAGTAACATATACAAATCTGCAAAAGGGAATTTAATCCCCATCTGCTCTCCAAGCCCTCATGTTTGGCTGTCTGCAAGATATTTCTACTTGAATATCCTGCTGACACTTAAAACTTAACATGTCTATAGCCAAGCTCATTATTTTCTCTGTGTTCCCATCACTGTCAATATCATCATTATACTCCTGGCTCAGCAGGTTATTAAATATATAGTTGTCTTTGATTTCTTCTTGTCCTTATCAGCCATATCCCATCTATCGAAAATCTTCTTCCAAAGCATTTTTTCAAATTTGGTACCTACTTTTAGTTATTACAATCAGAACCCCTTCCCATGTCATAGCCACTCTTCTGGAATAACCACTATAAAAATGTGTCTACTGTCAAATCATATCTTCTTTTATTTGTCCAAATAACAAAGAATCATTTTAATGATTTAACAACTTCTGTAGTCCAAATGTGGTCCCAATTTATACCTTTAATCAAATTAAAACCATGATTAATCTAAATCAAATTGAAACCATAATGAATTTCCACAGGTTTCACTTTTGTTCTCCTTCTACATTTTCTTCCTGCATAATTCTATGCACTTAGAAATACTCCACTGACTAACTGAATAGTCAACAAAACATATTTCCCTCTCCTAAATTCTAGTCCCACAAATAAAAGCTAACAGTTGATCTTAGTTTGGAACTACACTCATTTAAACTCTTTACATACAATATTCAACCTAATAAATTGGATATTATTATCTCTAGTACAGAAAAGAGAACACTAGGACCCAACTTGATTAAACTAATACATGGAGGAGCCTGGATATAGGATTCAGACAAGATGATTCAAGAGGCTACATGTTTTCACATCTGTGCTTTTCTTCCTTTCCTTTATTCAAGTAAACCTACAGCTGGTTTCCTATGGATCATATCCATTTGATTGTTCCATTCTATCTTCTAAAGTGTTTTATCCAGATGAAATCTATTATCTTCAGGGATATCCTACTACAAACTCTCCTGTTAAGAACATGGACACTAGAACAAAATTCCCTTGACTCGTCTTACAGCTCTGACACTTAATGGCTCTGTAACTGTAGGCAAGTAACATTTCAAAGCCTCAAATTCCTCAAAAATACCTCTCTTCATTAAGAAAGTCAATAGAATTAATGCTTTCCAACAAATAAAATAGGATATTTAAAAAAATAAGTAAGCAAAAAATAGCTATTAGTTTTATTGTTCTCAATGTAAATTCTTCTCCCCTTCTTTCCTTCCTCCCTCCATCCTTCCCACCTCCCTTCCTTCTTTCTTTCTTCCTTTCTCCCTCCCTCCCTTACTCCTACCCTTTTCTTTTCTTTTTTAATACATCGGCCTATAACTATGTTTGTAGTGATAAGTCTCGTTCAAAAATGTCACTTCTACAACAAAAGTCTTCACATCCTCCTACTTGTGTGGAATTTTCCACTTTGAACATTGTTCCCAAGATTCATCCATGTTGTAAGATAATGCAGTGTTTACATACCTTTAAGGTGGACTATTGCTCCATGTATAGCTATACCACAATTTGTTTATCCAGTTATCCACTGATAAACACCTGGGTTGTTTCCAGTTCTTGGTTATTAAGAACAATGCTGCTATGAATATTCATAAACAAGTTTTTATAAGAACCTATATTTTTATTTATCTTGAGTATATACCTAGGAGTGGAATTGCTGGGTCATATGGTAATGCTGATTTTAATATTTTGAACTGTTTAACATCTTGCCAAACTGTTTTGCAAAGTGGATACACAATTTTACATTCCTATAAGCAATGTACAAGAGTTGTAATTTCTCCGCATACATTTTAATATTGATTATTGTTTGTCTTTATATTTTTGTCTTAATAATGAATGTGAAAGAACATCACTGTGGTTTTTTTTTAACATCTTTATTGGAGTAAAATTGCTTTACAATGGTGTGTTAGTTCCTGCTTTATGACAAAGTGAATCACCTATACATATACATATATCCCCATATCTCCTCCCTCTTGAGTCTCCCTCCCACCCTCCCTATCCCTCCCCTCTAGGTGGTCACAAAGCACCAAGCTGATCTCCCTGTGCTATGTGGCTGCTTCCCACCAGCTATCTATTTTACATTTGGTAGTGTATATATGTCCATGCTACTCTCTCACTTTGTCCCAGCTTACCCTTCCCCCTCCCCGTGTCCTCAAGTCCATTCTCTACTTCTGTGTCTTTATTCCTGTCCTGCCCCTAGGTTCTTCAGAACCTTTTTTTTCTTTTTTTTTTTAGATTCCATATATATGTGTTAGCATACGGTATTTGTTTTTCACTTTCTGACTTACTTCACTCTGTATGACAGACTCTAGGTCCATCCACTTCACTACAAATAACTCAATTTTGTTTCTTTTTATGGCTGACTAATATTCCATTGTATATATGTGCCACATCTTCTTTATCCTTTCATCTGTCGATGGACAGTTAGGTTGCTTCCATGTCGTGGCTACTGTAAATAGAGCTTCAATGAATATTGTGTTACATGACTCTTTGAATTATGGTTTTCCCAGGGTATATCCCCAGTAGTGGGATTGCTGGGTCACATGGTAGTTCTATTTTTAGTTTTCTAAGGAACCTCCATACTGTTCTCCATAGAGGCTGTATCAATTTACATTCCCACCAACAATGCAAGAGGATACCCTTTCTCCACACCGTCTCCAGCATTTATTGTTTGTAGATTTTTTGATGATGGCCATTCTGACTGGTGTAAGTTGATACCTCATTGTAGTTTTGATTTGCATTTCTCTCATGTCTAGTGATGTTGAGCACCCTTTCATACGTTTGTTGGCAATCTGTATATCTTCTTTGGAGAAATGGCTATTTAGGTCTTCTTCCCATGTTTAGATTGGGTTGTTTGGTTTTTTGATATTGAGCTGCATGAGCTGCTTGTAAATTTTGGAGATTAATCCTTTGTCAGTTGCTTCATTTGCAAATATTTCTCCCATTCTGAGGGCTGTCTGTTTGTCTTGTTTATGGTGTCCTTTGCTGTGCAAAAACTTTTAAGTTTCATTAAATCCCATTTCTTTATTGTTTTTATTTCCATTTCTCTAGGAGGTGGGACAAAAAGGATCTTGTTGTGACTTATGTCATAGAGCTGCCTATGTTTTCTTCTAAGAGTTTGATAGTGTCTGGCCTTACATTTAGGTCTTTAGTCCATTTTGAGTTTATTTTTGTGTATAGTGTTAGGGAGTGCTCTAATTTCATTCTTTTACATGTAGCTGTCCAGTTTTCCCAGCACCACTTATTAAAGAGGCTGTCTTTTCTCCACTGTATATTCTTGCCTCCTTTATCAAAAATAAAGTGACCATATGTGCATGGGTTTATCTCTGCGCTTTCTATCCTGTTCCATTGATCCATATTTCTGTTTCTGTGCCAGTACCATACTGTCTTGATTACTGTAGCTTTGTAGTATATACTGAAGTCCAGGAGTCTGATTCCTCAAGCTCTGTTTTTCTTTCTCAAGATTGCTTTGGCTATTTGGGATCTTTTGTATTTTCATACAAACTGTTAATTTTTTTTTTCTAGTTCTGGGAAAAATGCCATTGGTAGTTTCATAGGGATTTCATTGAATCCGTAGATTGCTTTGGGTAGTATATTCGTTTTTACAATGTTGATTCTTTCAGTCGAAGAACATGGTATATCTCTCCATCTGTTTGTATCATCTTTAATTTCTTTCATCAGTGTCTTATAGTTTTCTGCATACAGGTCTTTTGTCTCCTTAGGTAGGTTTACTCCTAGGTATTTTATTCTTTTTGTGGCAATGGTAAATGGGAGTGTTTCCTTAATTTCTCTTTCAGATTTTTCATCGTAAGTGTATAGGAATGCAAGAGATTTCTGTGCATTAATTTTGTATCCTGCTACTTTACCAAATTCATTGCTTAGGTCTAATAGTTTTCCGGTAGCATCTTTAGGATTCTCTATGTATAACATCATGTCATCTGCAAACAGTGATAGCTTTACTTCTTCTTCTCCGATTTGGATTCCTTTTATTTCTTTTTCTTCTCTGATTGCTGTGGCTAAAACTTCCAAAACTATGTAGAATAATAGTGGTGAGAGTGGACAACCTTGTCTTTTTCCTGATCTTAGAGGAAATTTTTTCAGTTTTTCAACACTGAGAATGATGTAGGCTGTGGGTTTGCCATATATGTCCTTTATTATGTTGAGGTAAGTTCCCTCTATGCCTATTTTCTGGAGGGTTTTTATCATAAATGGGTGTTGAATTTAGTCAAAAGCTTTTTCTGCATCTATTGAGATGATCATATGGTTTTTCTCCTTCACTTTGTTAGTCCCCGCCAAGGAAGGGGCTTCCTAGTGTGTGGCCACTTTTCCTCCTTCACAGCTCCCTCCCAGAGGGGCAGGTACCATCCCTATTCTTTTGTCTCTGATTTTTCTTTTGCCCTACCCAGGTACGTGGGCAGTTTCTTGCCTTTTGGGAAGTCTGAGGTCTTCTGCCAGCATTCAGTAGGTGTTCTGTAGGAGTTGTTCCACATGTAGATGTATATTTGATGTATTTGTGGGGAGGAAGGTGATCTCCATGTATTATTCCTCTGCCATCTTGAAGGTCCGTCCACCGTTACTGTAGTTTTGAACTGCATTTTCTTAATGATAGTGATGTTGAGCATCTCTTCATATGCTACTCACAATTTTGTGTATCTTTTTTGGAGAAAATTCTATTCAAATATTTTGCCTGTTTATTAAATTTTTTATCATTTTATGGTTAAGTTTTAAGACTCCTTTATATATTCTGGATATATGTCCCTTATCAGAAGTAAAATCTACAAATGCTTTCTCCTATTCAGTATGTTACCTTTTCACTTTCTTAATGGTGTCCTTTAAAATACCAGAGTTTAACTTTGATGAAATCTAATTTATCTGATTTTCTTGATTTCTTGTGTTTTGTCATAATTAAGACTCCACTGACTAATCCAAATTCAAGAAGATGTTTTCTTATATTTTCTTCTAAAATATATGGGTTTTTAATAAGCTTTTTTTTTAAAGTATATGATTCACCTAGTGTTATATGAGGCATGAATCCAACTTCATTCTTTTGCACGTGAATATTCAGTTGTCCAAGAATCATTTGTTGAAAATACTATTCTTGATCACTGAATTATCATGGCACAGTCTCAGACAATCATTTATACAAAAATAGAAGAGTTTTTATTCTATTATATTAATTCTATTCCATTAATCTATATGTCTACTCATATGCCAGTACCACACTGCCTTACTTTAAAATCAGTGTGAGTCCTGCAACACTTTTCTTTTTTTCTCAAAACTGTTTAGTCTATTATGAAGCCCTTGCATTTCCATATAAGTTTTAGGATTAGCTTGTCAATTCTACAAAAATGACAGCTGCGATTTTGGTAGGGTTTGCATTGAATGTGTTGATTAACTTAGGGACTATTTTCATCTTAACTATATTAAGTTTTCTGTATCAAAGAAAAATTGATATAGACATGCTACCTGAAAATATAATTTTATTTCTTCCTTTGAAACCTGGAGGTCTTTCACTTATTTTTCTTGCTTTATTTCCTTAACTAGAACTTCCAGTACAATTTTTGTCCTGTTCTTGATCTTTCAGAGAAAACTTTCAGTCTTTCATCATTGAGTATGTTAGCTGAGAGGTTTTCACAGTTGACCTCTATCCCACTGAGAAAGTTCCCTTGTGTTCCTAGTTTGTTTAGTGTTTTTACCATGTAAGTGTTGCACTTTGTCAAATGCTTTTTCTACATTAAATGATCATGTGTTTTACCATTTATTTTATTAATATGGTATATTCCATAAGTTTACTTTATGTTAAACCAACCTTGCATTGCTGGAAAAATCCTACTGGTCATAATGCATAATCCTTTTTATATGTTGCTGGTTTGCTAAAATTTGGCTGAGAATTTTGCATCTCTCCTCATAATGGATATCTGACTGAAGTTGCCTTTTCCTGTGACATCTTTGCTTATTTTTCTTAGTAATATTGATCTCACAGAATGAGTTAGGAGTGTTCCCTCCTCTTTATTTTCTTTGAAATAATTTGTGCCGTAACTTGTTCTTCATGTGTGTGGTAGAATTCACAAGTGAAGTCATCTGTGGCTAAGCTCTTCTTGTGGGAAGTTTTTGATTACTAACTCAATTTCTTTTCTTGTCATAGGTCTATTCTGACTTTGGATATGTTCTAGGTCAGTTTTGGTAGTTTTTTTCTTTTAACAATGTGTCCATTTAATCTAGGTTATTTAAGTTTTTGGCATACAATTGTTTATAGTATCATCTCAATCTTTTTTTTTAATTTATGTGAGATCAGTAGTGATGATCCTGTATCAATTTAGATTTAAGTACTTGAGTCTTCTTTATTTTTTGGCGTGTCTCACTAAAGATCTTTTAATTTTTTGATAACATCAAAGAACAATCTTTGGTTTTGCTGATTTTCTCTATTGCTTTTCTACTCTCTTTTTGTTTACTATACTGTAATATTTATTCCTTCCTTCCTTCTGTTGGCTTTGAGTTTTGGTTACTCTTCTTTTTTTTAACTTCCTTAAGGTGACAGATTAGATTATTAATTTGATATCTTTTTTTCTTAAACTTTCATTGGAGTATAGTTGCTTTACAATGCTGTGCTAGTTTCTACTGTACAACAAAGTGAATCAGCTATACGTATACATATATCCCCTCTTTTTTGGATTTCCTTCCCATTTAGGTCGCCACGGAGCACTGAGCTGAGTTCCCTGTGCTAAACAGTAGGTTCTCATTAGTTATGTATTTTACACATAGTATCAATACTGTATATATATATATATATATTTTTTTTTTTTTTTAACATGGACATTTACAGCTATATATTTCCCTGTAAGCACTGCTTTAGCTGCATTCTGCTAGTTTTGATATGCTGTGGTTTTACTTTCATTTATCTCACAATATTTTCTAAACCCTCTTGTAATATTTTTTTGACCCATAGGTTACTTAGGAGTATGTTGTTTAATTTTCACATATTTGTGTATTTAAGAAATGTTCTTGTTTTTGATTTCTAATTTCATTCTTTTGCTGTTGGAAAGCATATTTTGTATGATTACAATCCTGTTAAGTTTATTCAGACTTGTTTTATGGTCTCACATATGGTCAATCTTGGGCAATCTCCCACGTATGCTTAAGAACAATGAATTTTGCTGCTTTTGAGTAGAGTGTTATATAGACATCTGTGAATTCTAGGTGGTTTATAGTGTTGTTCAGGTCTTCTATTTCCTTGGTATTCTTATACCTATTCATTACATGTATTGTTGAAAGTGGAATATTGAAGTCTCCAATGATTATTTTCAGATGGTCTATTTTTCATTTCATCTGTAAATTTGTTCTTCATGTATTTTGGGGATGCAATGTTAGGTACCTATTTATAATTCTATGGCTCCATGCTGGATTGGCAATATTATTATAAAATTTATTTGTTCAAGTAACAATTTTTGTCCTATTGCCTGTTTGTCTGATATTAGTATGTACACTCAGGCTGGTTTTTTTGGTTGCTCTTTGCTTGGTATATCTTTTCCTATCCTTTTACATTCCACCTATTTGTGACTATAAAGCCTATCACTTTTAGATAGCGTAGAGTTGTATAACATTTTTTATCCACTCTGACAATTTCTTCCTTTTGAGTGGAAAGTTTAATATATTCTTATTTTATGCAATTACTGATAAGTTATGATTCATATCTGACATTGTGCTATTTTTCTATATTTTATGTTTTTGTGTTCCTCTCTTCCTGCATTACTGCCCTGTTTTGTATCAAATAAATATATTCTACTATTATGTGTTTGTCTTTATTTTAATATATATTTTTGAGTATTTTTTAGTTACCCTGGGGTTTATAATTAACATCTTAACTTAAAACAATCTAGTTCAGATCAATACTAACTTAATTTTAATAGTACTCAAAATTTTGCTCCATTAAGTCTCCTTTATTTGTGTCATATTTTTTACATATTACATATTTATACATTATAAGCACCTCAATGCAGTTTAATAATTATCGTTTTCAGTTTTCTTTAAAATACATAGGAAAATAAATAATTTACAAACTAAATACATTTATACTGCCAGTATATTTACCTATGTAGTTATTTTTACTGGCATTCTTTATTTTTTTCATGTGTGTTTGAGTTTCTGTCTAGAGTCCTTTTACTTCAGCCTCAAGGGCTCCTTTCAGTATTCCTTGCAGGGCAAGTCTGCTAGTGATAAATCCTTCCAGTTTTTCTTTATCTTGGAATGTCTTAATTCCCCTTTGTTTTTGAAGGACACTTTACCAGATATTTACTGATATTGTTGGTGAACAATTGTTTTCTTTTCACACTTTGAATATATTATTTCTCTGCCTTCTGGTCTCCATGACTTCTGATGAGAAATCAGCTGTTAATCTTATTGAGGATTCCTACTACATCATGTTTTGCTTTTCTCTTGCTGCTTTCAAGATTCTGTTTTTGTCTTTCTACAGATTAACTATGATGTGTCTCTTTCTCTTCGGCCTTCTATTATATATACATATATAAAATAATATCGAAATAATAATAATAAATAAACAAATAAACAAATATATATATATATATATATTATATATATATATATATATATATATATAAATAAAATAGTCTTTGATATCCTGTAAGTCTCTGAGGCTTTATTCATTTTCTTCACTTTTTATTTATTTCTGTTTCTCAGACTGGGTGATCTCAATTGACCTGTCTTACAGTTTACTGATTCTTTTTCCTGCTACTTTTAGTCTGCTGTTGAATGCCTCTAGTGACTTTTAAAATTTAAGTATTGTACTTTTAAACTCCTGAAGTACTTGGGTAATTTTCAGATCTGAAATGTTTGATTTTGACAATTTTGCCAATGGCCAATGATTTTATTGCTTTTATGGGTGGGCAACTTTTCAGAGTATAGTACTCCACCATTCTGGAAATGCTTCTTACTATTTTTATTTTGGTGCATTCTCAAATATTTAACAGCACCCCTAGACTTGATCCACTAATGTCAGTAGCATTCTGTGTTCCAGTTATGGGAACTAAAAATGTCTCCAAAAATTAAAAATGTCTTTTTGGTGGAAAAACTGCTCCCATTTGAGAAGAACTGAAGTGATTCTAAATAACTTTTCAGAAACACTTAATTTTCTTTTATAGTACTTACCAAAATTTAAATTTGAATGATTATTTGTTAAATTATTATTCTAATATCTTGTTACCTCACTGAGTTGGAAACTCCATGATAATAGGTGGCAGGTGTGTCTGTTTAACTACTTAACACATATAATCAAAATAAAATCCCTGAAAAGTGGACTAGCTGTATGCTATTTTCTATATCTACTTCTATATCTGAGACATACTTTTTACATTCTTATTTTAAATCGTGTTAAACATTTTTTAGCAAATGATGTTAAATCATTTTCACATCTTTGTTCTCTGTAAATTCTGTCCAATCTGAAAATTTGCATGTAGCCAAATATGTATTCTATAGCTATAGACTAAACAATTGCAAGTATGAAGGAGGTTCTGAAGCAAGAATAAAAACAATTTTAATTTCAGGTAGTAATCAATTTTAAGTCTTATTGCAACACTCATATCATGACTTACTGGAATTCTGCAAATATCTCCAACCTATACCATTGTTCTAGATTTTTTTTAAAAAAAGCAATACAGGATCTTCTCTTGCTAATTGTAATCTGGAGATTTTTATTTTCACTTAGCTTTAGTAAGTTTTTGTAAGCACAGTTTTTCCCTTCATGTTTGGAAAATCCATTTGGTAAAATATCTGCTTAAATACTGATATTTATAATTTCATGATAAAATTATACATGTGATAAAAGACTCTGGGCTCTGTACTGAACTAGTTATCACCCCTACTCTTCTTCTGACTCTTCAAAGCAACAAAATCCTGCTTAGACTTTAAGAGCCAGTAATCTTTTTTTGATATTTTATTTGATAGTATAGACTATACTATCAGATAAATAAAATATTAATTTACTTATGACAAAGTCATATCAAATTATACTAAAACAATAATTTCTGACTCCAGAGTCACACATAATGTTATGGTTATCAGCATATTTCATCAACTAGAGTACAAAGAACTTGTACCATGTTCATATGTAAGAATGCTTTATTTTCCCTTTCACCACAAAAGGGTAATATTCTGTTAAACTCTTACATAATAATAATTAGGAAAAAAGTCATTTTTTTTTTACATTTTTATTATTTGTGAGTTTAAATACTTAAATATTTGAATGAAAAATGTCTATCTCTATTTAAAATATATTTAAAATATATTGTTTACTTTTTAAAAAAATCTCAGAAGGTTAAGATTTATTATATTGAATGGTAAGAGAGTTTTACATATGTTACAGATATCGATGCTTTGGATTTTATATTTATTTTTACTCAGTTTTCTTTTAAAGTT